>NC_133310.1:1706775-1829817 GCF_012295235.1 Primulina huaijiensis | reverse complement strand
TATATAATGCAATTGTAGTGATTCAAAAGGTTCGTGAAAATATTGAGGCACGTTTAACGGGTAGATGGAGAAAAAGGCGATCAAGTAGAAAAGGATATATATGCACATTTGAAAATTTCAAAGGAAAAGGATTACTTGCGAGTTCATTTCGTTTTACAGATTCCAAACATGCAAACAAGAAAAACTTTGATATTTGGAGTTTGGTCTTCGAATAAATACGGTGGTTAGATGCACAAGTAAATTATCCGTCACTTAAGACACTATGTTATAAAATATTAATATTATAAAATTGATTAGTAAAATCATCCTAATTTTTTTGTTTTTGCGTAAACTAAATCGTATGCCAAAAGCCACAAAAGTTAGGTTACGTTCTCTTCATAATTTTTCTTTTTATACACACCTTTTAGAAACTCATTTCAAAATTTCATATCTAATAAAATATAACTTTTTTGACCAAATGATGATGTGTCATCTGAATTGGCCCGGTGTGACAAGGTCGGCAACAGCATGGAAATTGGCTATATATATAAATATAATATGAAAATTTAATTGAGTAATCATGTGACTGAATAATAATTGAGTTAACAAAAAAAGAGAACACATAATTCAAACACGAAAGCAGAACAATAAAAAAAATAATTGTCAGTTGGGAAAAAATATCTTCATGAATTGCGTCTAACTGCCAACAAAATATGGGGAACTTAACCCGTAAAGGTTTCAGTGTCATAAAGACCTCAGCAACTGGTAAACTACTATGGCGGAATATTTCAATTTTTTTAAATATTTTTGGGCAGCAAAATATTATTTGTGCTACTGTAATTACAAGAAATTATATATTTAATTTCTGTTTCATTCATATCAAACAGATATTTAGTAAATATATTTCCATTTGTATGTACACACTAATTTGTTATTTAATGTGTCGACACAAATGATTGTTACATATATATTTACTCAAAAGAAGAAAAATACAACCAATCAATTTCTTGTAACACAATTTCGATTGCCCAACGGAAGAAAACCTGGTAAGAGGAGTTAGAAAAATTTCGGTTCAATCGAAATAACTGATAATTTGAAAATTTGGTCGTTCGGTTTGGAAATTCAGATTTATTTTTAAAAAATACCGATTAATTGAATTCGGTTCCTGTATCGATCATGATTTTTAGAATAAAAATTCGGTTAAATCGAACATACTAAAATTTTATTTTTAATAAAAAAAATTACAAAATATGATATTATTAAATGTTCTGTCAAAGTTTAAGAAGACGTAAATATTACCAAATTTTAATAAAATTGTATTAGATGATAAGTATAATAAAAACAAATTGTTTTAAATAACCAAAAGTTCGGTAAATTTGGTTGGTTACAACTGAGTCGGTCCAGTTAGTTCGTTTTATATATAAATTTAAATCGTTTTGATTTGTTGGAAAAAATAGATTAGTTCGATATTAAAAAATTCGGTTCATTTTTTACTTATTGACCCTTCCCTAGAAGCTGTAAAGCATAACCAACTCGAGTATTTTTATTCTTTCGTTCTGTTCGTCTTCTGAACAACTTTAAAATAAAATGTCATAGCAATGCAAAACCAAACATGGCATAACCACGCATGGTTTTCCCCGCCATCTGGCCCTTCTCCGAGCACACGCATTGTTTTCCCCACCATCTGGCCCTTCTGATCCGAGTATTCGCATTGAGTGCAGTGCAGTGTTGTGGCCTTCTATGTGTAGACCCCAGCCACCGTCTTCATTCTGTGGATTGGAATTAATTATTTTCGAGACCATTATTATATTTAATCATCAAGAACATGAATTTATTTCGTCATTATAATTCACACCTGGTGACAATACATGTGACGGAGAATTTCTTTGCGATGTTCTGATGGAAAAATGGTGTTGAGATGGCCTGTAATATAAAGGATCATGACATGCATATGAACATTTTACCATTTGTTTATACATATACATTTTGCAAGAAATATGGTTTGAGACCAAATATTGTGACAAACGGCTTACAAGAGGTTGAAGAAAGAAGAAGGGACCGACATTTTCGGCTGGCCAGTGAACGTCGCTGGCTTGCAACGCTGAGAAGAAGTGGACCGCTCTACGCAGCGTGGCCGTGGTCGCCTCGTAAGTTATGTCTTCATCATCACCAACCTTCACTTGGGCGATTTGTTGTTTGAAATTCTTTTCATTAAAATTTGATGATTAAAAATATTATAATAAATCATCATCTTCATCATCAAACTAGATGTGAATGATTTGTGGAATAACCTCATTTTTTTCATTTTCTAAAATATTGACTTTATTAACGACGACATATCAAAATTCAAAATGCTATCATCTAATCAACAAAATTAAATCAACACGCGCAACATACATACATATATATTTACTCAAAAGAAGCAAATTTAGTTTAAGAAAACTTGTGTGGCTTTTGGCATTCCTGAAAGAATGCTATAACTTTTGTGGCTCTTGGCATACGATTTAGTTTACAAAAAAAATAAAAAATAATATGATTTTACGAATAAATTTTGTAAGATTAATATTTTATTTAAGTTATTTATGAAAAATAAATTAACAATTTGTCTGAAATTCGAGATCGTGTTGTACATTCAAATATATTTTTATATTTAAATCAACACGCGCAACATACATACAAAGTTCGTTAAGCAAAAACTTACGAGTCCATTTTGTAATATTAATATTTTATTTAGGTTATTTGATTTGAGAATAAAGAATACATGCGATATTATTGAGAGTCGTGGTAGTTGGCAATATTATCATGCTGATATGCCGAACTCATGCAAATTCATTTCTTTGTCCCGTGTTTTAACTCGATTCCTTCACTTGCGTCAATATGCAATCAAAAATCGTAATTAGGAACTATAAATAATAATTTAACCATTAAAATCACCTAATCACAATAATTAACCCAAATAAAATATCTGAAAATACTAACACATCACAAACTATATATCCTTCTTGGAATGGTCTCTTCTTCCCACTACTATTATGCTAAAAAGGCAAGGCTTGAGGCAGCTCTCTGGCCTGTCAATAAACTCTCCAACCGCCATACGATATCCGTGGGAAAACGGATGTTTGCTGGCCTTTGATCATATGCCAAGAAAATACTGTAGTTCGATTATTTCAATTGGAGCAGGGTATGCCATAAGTCCTCATCTCCAGATATTGCTAGTATATATTTGTTGGAGGCTGATTATCGTAAGACCATAACATGACGGTATGCGTATTTTAATTTTTATTTACTAATAAATGTATGTATATAAAAGGCTTTAACATGCGGGAAATCATTTTTCTACTGATTGCATCCCCATTATCTGATGAAATAAAACAAAAAGTTAAAGCCTTTTATATACATACATTTATCAGTAAATAAAAATTAAAATACACATACCATCATCAGGAACCTGAATAAATGTCAAACCAACGAAATTTACTTGAGCTTGCAATTTTCGTTTAATTTCGCGGATGTTTCCAAATACAAAAATGAAAATTTGTCCATAGAAGTCTGATTGTCTTAGTGCCTGCATTAAATTATTTATTATCCAATGAGGATTGCAGTTTGTTGGGATTTTGCAGCTCTGAATATCCCACCATATGGATATTTTTGCATTCTTCTCCTCCTCCCTTGCAATTGGCCTGTTGTTTCTAAGCGGACGATTTCTTCCATCCATTTTTCAGCCGGATTTCACACAATCAAATTTGCGAAGGGCGAAAAAAAATTACAGTACCATAAACCAAGCTCAAGTATCATAAGACACTGGAAGAGATGGAGCGATACAAAAGGAACGGAGAAGAAATCAGAAAAGGAGTAAACGAGATGATGCTAAATATTGCTAATCCAAAAAATTTCAAAACCCATAAAAAGATGCTGAAACAGATTAAAGAATCTGTATTTAAAATGTTTTGACTGAATTTGAAGGGAGGATTAATCTGTTAGCTGTAAAAGAGAAACATTTTCCAGACAATGAGCATAGACGAACACCTTTTGCAGCTTTATATAGACCAAAATACTTTAGTACAGCCAAGAATCCAACGGGGATCCAGATATTACTTCACACTAGGCTTTTTAACCCACTTATGCACCAAATCCAACTTGTTGTGATGTTAATAAAATTTCTTTTTAGTTATTAAAATATATGTTTTACTATAATTACTTGTTATTACAATGTTTTTTTGTGGGCATAGATTTTTTGAAAAAGTGTTTAGCTCTCATAATTTGTTTAGAAAAAAAAATTGCAAAATCGTTTGTAAGCAGTCAAAATAAATTGTTTGACAGCTTACAAACAGTTTTTAAAAAATTGAGATATCTCTTTTTTTTTTTTTTAAAAAAAAAGAACTCTTATTTTTATATTTCAATTCTCCAAAATATCCTCGTATATTTTCTTAAATATTCATTTTATCTTCATTTATTAAATTCTCACTTTATCTCTTTATTTTTTTTTATCAAATTTAAAATACGATTTTGTTCAATCTTTTTATTAAAATATAGAAAACAAAAATATTATTATTTTATTAAATAAATTATTAATTACAATTTTTTAATCAAAATTTTATTTATATACATTAAAAACAAAATTAAATATTTTTTCTCCAAAAACATAAATTTTTTAAAATATAAAATAGATTTATGAATTTAAAAATTAAAAGTGTAAAACTATTTTGGAAACAGAACAACTTATGACAGTAATTTCGGAAAGAAAAAAACCAAAAAAACTAAACCATATTTTTCCACATGAAAAACATATATTTATTTCCTTCAATGTCGCACCATGGAAGGTCACGAGAAAATGGGGGGTGAGATACCTTTTCATTAATGCATGCCTATAATTATGCAATACAAATATAAAGTAAGAGCATGGCAGAGATGAATTTCGGAGCAACATTTTCATAAATTCATGCAGCATGAACATGGGAAATTATATTGAAATGACCTTTTACGAACATAGAGCTTTTACGAACATGGAGGTATGGGCGTAGCAGATATAGATTTTGGAGCAACTTCTCATTCATGCATGCAGCATGTACATGTTTTATTTTTTCTACTTTTATATTATTTTTATTTTCAAATTAATATTAATAATAAGAAAATAATTAATAAAATAGTAATTATTATTATTATTATGGCTCATATACTATTAATTAAAAATGTGTGTCATTTTAATAAGCAAGATATTTATAATCCTTCATCGGCGGGTTTTTGGACCTAAATTTTAATTTTGAAGCCTGGATTTCGGATATTAGACTTCAGGCCTCACCAGGGGCAGAGCCACTGATGCGATCATGGTAGGTGAAGCTCCGAGGGAAACATGAGATATTTTAGAGTTGTCGGAGGGACCAATCACGAGGGGGCGAATGACTATATTCAAGGAAGTATTGCATGGATTCATAAGCTATCGAAAGGAGCTTGCAAGCAAAGTTCCAAACCTCAAATGAGTCGTGATGCATAAGAGTGAGCTTGAAGGACAAATGAATGCTATTAAGTGCGGAGCATGGTGGATGGACTAGCGCCACAGCGCTTGAAGAAAGTTGTCTAGTGCCTAGATAATTTGAGAACTTATCTTTTGATATTTTTTGATTTTGTATGCATATTTGGACGAATTTTTGACATTTTTCAGATTATTGATTGAATTACATTGTTCTTGAGTTTTCTCTCAAACAACAAAAGCTTTTGTGTTCTTATCAAAAATCAAACTTATCAAAGTTTTTACTTTGTGATGTTTGTCGATCGTTCTTACAAGGATTATCAAGGACGAGTTCTTTGAAGGTTCGTTCGAGTTTCGATTGTTTTCTTTATGATTGTTTATTAGTTATTACTAAACCACGTAGTTTAGGGGTGAAAATAAATCAAATACTTGAACATCACAACACGGATCCTTATTCGATATTGAATTGAGAGCGCGATTCCAATTAATCGTGCTTGCCTTTTTTGCGTATGAGGATTCATATCAGCCACCCCAAAGTTTGGGGTGGGCTCGGGATTGTTTTTTCGAACATGTATATATATTTAATTAATTAATTTTTTTATATGTATAATAAAAATTATTTGATTTAGCTTATGCTACAAAATATTATTAAGTATAAGTTTTTGGTTTTTTGAGAGTAGCTCGTAAATAAATTTATTAGACTAAATTTAACTTGATTTGAATTAACAAATCAACGTGATATATATAAAGAAACCTGCTCAAAAAAAAAGAAAGAAAGATTTTGCCCAAAGCCCATTAAATGATAGTAAATTGTCTAACAAATGAGTAAATATGATATGTACATTTGTAAAAATAAAGTACAAATGAGAATTTTTTTTTTGAATTTTCAACAAAGAAAATATAGCGACTTAAAAATTTTTATTAATTGAGATTTTTGTTGTTTTCTTGAAAAATATAGTATTAAATATTTATAAAATATTAATATTCAAACTTAGGGAGTGATTGCAAAATATTATGTTTTTAGAAAAGTGATAAACTTTATAGATTATGATGAAATGAGAAAAATCATAAGTTGATAGTGTTTGAAATTAAAAGCCAAAAGTTAATTTTTTAAAATTAATATATTTGGTAAAAAAAAATGATTCTCATATTAGCTCTTTAATAAAATGCCAAAAAAACCCTATAGGAAAACATATCTCTATTTCTTCAACGTAGAGAATAATTGAGAACTTTACAAAACCTTTTCTTTTATTTCTAGTAACTCTATTAATTCTTTGCAATTCCTCTATCCATTTCTTTCATTTCAAATAAATTTCTTGATTTAGCCCAAAGTTAAACTCTACTTTCTAATACCGAAAGTGACAAGATGTGTATAAAATCTGTTTTTCCTTTTTTAAAAAATTTGTACAAAATTTTGTGCTTTTTCAAAATGTATAAATTTTTATTCTTTGTCACGCTGCACCGCTCCTGAAAGAGACGGGACAACCAAAAATATATATTTTAATAATTTCCCTCTTCCTCGCCTGTACAAGAGGCGGGGGAGTGGAAATTAAGAAATTATAACACTCCCAGTCTCTTGTAAAGACGGTGGAGTGTAAACTATATATAATTTACATATGAATTAAGTTTTATATATATATATATACACACACATGTGTATTTATAAATAGGTAATTGAAAACAAAAAAAATTCAATAGTATATTAAAATAAAAGAAAAAAATCAAACATCTCTTATATATATATAAATACATGTGTATTTATAAATAGGTAATTGAAAACAAAAAAATTTCAATAGTATATTAAAATAAAAGAAAAAAAAAATCAAACATCTCTTGATATATAGATGAATTCAAATTTGAGCGGATGAAATTTATTAATTTTCAAATATTAATTCAAACTATAATTTATTCAAAAAAAATTAAATTCAAACTCAATCATTAAATCAAAATGAAATTTTAATCTATTAAATTTATTTTAATCTATTAAATTTATTTGGCTCAAGTCCCGACAAATATCTTCATTCATGTCACTATACTAGAATAGAAAGATTGCTTTGACATCCTACAAGGTCTGATAAAACTAACAGTTGTTACAAAAAGATGCTCAGCAGCAACTACTCAAAGGAGCGGGATTCAAAGCTGCACAAGCAAAGATAACATTAAATGTCTACTGAAGAATATTTAATGTTGTTGCAGCTAATAGTGACACATCATTCCAATGTTACAGGTTTACGTTACACATCCTTTCCGACCGTTGGGAGGAAAGCCTATAAAAGAAGAAGTGGAGATTACTGAAGATACAGATCGATCAACTAAGCTTTTCAACCGCGCAATTGCTATATCATTAAGCTTGCATACTTGAAGATTCTGAGCGCACCTAAAGTTCACATACTTCATCGCTCATCAAGCACACACTCAACATAAAGATATCTGATCATTCAAAGATCCTCATCGTGCTACTAAAAGCATACTGTTTTCTTTACATCAGTAACCTTTGATTATTTGATTGATTGTGTTGTCTGGTGAACCGATGGTTCTTAAAATCCAGAAGTGTGAAATGATCACTAAAAGTTCCAAAACATACAGTGTGATAAATCCTGATTGGAGTAGACTGTTGCAATAAGTTTGTAAATCCAAAGTCTTTTAGTGGAATCCTTCCTAAAGAGGAAGAAGAGGTGATGTAGGAGTTTTATCTCCGAACATCCGTAAAAATCATGTGTCTTTACTTTCTGCGAGTATTTACATTTCAAACCGTTTCTTGTTAACAAGCCAGTCAACTGGCTGAAGATATCATTAGAAATTTTGAACCGTTTTCCGCACTATTCAAGTGGTTCATATTTTTAACCATTCGATAAACATTTTCAACTGTCTAAAAACGTTTGAAAACAAATTTTAAAATCAAATATAAATCTCCTATTTCTAATCAAATATATCGATGACAAAAAGAAATTAAGAATGATTTGTATGA
The DNA here is from genome assembly GCF_012295235.1 of Primulina huaijiensis. Classification (NCBI taxonomy): domain Eukaryota; kingdom Viridiplantae; phylum Streptophyta; class Magnoliopsida; order Lamiales; family Gesneriaceae; genus Primulina; species Primulina huaijiensis. Next base: position 1,821,403 of record NC_133310.1, on the reverse strand, counting down.
AAAAGATTTAGTTGCTTGTAATATAACAAAAATAATTCATAATATATGTTCCAAAAATATTTATAATTATTAATTAAATTTTTATATATATATATATTTTGTTTGCTTAACGTTAGACTCCATTAAAGAAAAAAAAATCAAAATTTTATTTATTTATATGATATTTCTAAATTTGAATTAAAAATATTAAATTTATAAAGTCATCTTAATTAATAAAAAACACATTGGTTGCTCATCTAATTTTTTTATGTTAAACATTTTATTCTCATGTTATATAGAATTTAAATAAATTTAATAGATTAAATTTTATTTAAATTCTATAGATTAAATCTAATAAAAAGCCCGTGATTTGAGCATAAAAAAAAACTATTATTTGTTTAAACATATGAATTATATGCATACTTTTTCAAAAAATGACTACATACAAATCCTTCCACTTTTATATAAATTTTAACAATAATATTTGGAAGCAAACATCCATAAATTAAAATGAGGTCCTGAGTTGATAAGTTCAAATGATGAGGATATCAACCCTTCGAAATGCAATAGCTGTGCATAGGCAAAAACTTGTGTGAGACGGTCTCACGGGTCGTATTTTGTGAGACGGATATCTTATTTGGGTCATCCCTAAAAAAGTATTACTTTTTATGCTAAAAACATTATTTTTTATTATGAATATCGGTAGGGTTGACCCGTCTCACAGATAAAGATTCGTGAGACCGTCTCACAAAAGACCTACTCATGTGCATATATGATATATCATCTCTTATTTTATTCATTGTCTCTTCACTTTGTGGAGATAAACTTTCACCACCATGACTACTAACTTCAGTCGTATCATCTTATAGCAGTCTGCATTATTTTCATACTCAATAAAATCATCATCCTCCAAGTCTTTCTTAAAAAAAAAAAAATTGTGAATCGCCATTGTGGCCGAAACAAGAGCAATTTGATTTAATTTGGCCACATAATATTGACATGCATATCAGTTAGCATGACAATTTTTTTCCAAAAGATCATTCAATAGTGCAACGCAACGATGAATGTAGATGATTGAATGCTTCATAATCATCAGAGGCACGTAGGAAGTCGGCAAATGATATTTTTGTCCTTTGTATGGAGCAAGGAAATCTGACGTGTTACGAAAGCCTGCATCGACTATATAATATTTACTTAGGTATAGTTTGGTACACTGGATAAAAGAGGGATTGATAAATAATCCTCTTTATCTCACGTTTGGTACCTTTTTAGAAAGATCATGATAATATCATGGGCCCGTGATAAATACTTTTATACAAGGATAAAATATCTCTTTTATGAGATGTGATAATTTTAATTTAATGATAAAAAACACCACAAATGACTTAATTGTCCCCAATATATAAAAATCCTAAACCCTATCGTTTGATATGGAAACACGGTTTGGAACATGTTGGATTTTTAATTTGTTAATTGTAGTAATTTTGGGTTTTTAAAAAATAACCAATATTAGTTTATTGTTTTTCAAATTTTTTGAGTATTTGGTTTGTTTTATAAGTGTCACATGTAGTTCTAAATTTAATAAATTAAATAATTACTTTTTTGATTTTTCTTTCTTTTTTGCCATAAATTTATAAAAATAAAATGATAATTAAATTGTCAAATAAATTTTTTAAAATTATATTAAATTGTAACGCAGATTTTGGAATTATAAAATTTATTATGAACAGATTGAAATTTAGTGTACTTATGGACGAACATGGTATTCATTGTAGGTACACTTTGAATATATGGGATGTTGGTGGGCAGAAAACCATAAGGTCCTATTGGAGGAACTATTTTGAGCAAACTGATGGGTTGATTTGGGTGGTCGATAGTTCAGATATCAGAAGGCTGAATGATTGCAAATATGAGTTGGATAATCTTCTGAAAGAAGAGGCATGCTGTCTCTATCCCGTGCATTGTTTCTTCCATTTCTTTAATTTATGGCTGTACAGAATCTCTTAGTCCTGATGAAAAATTGAGTTTTATAATTTGTTTGGTGCCTGTATTTTTTAGTTTTCTCCCTTGCTTTTGTAGATCAAGTCCATAAAGTTGTGGGAATTGTCATTTCTTCAAATATGCACCCAAAAAATGGGATTATTTTACTTTGAGATTAATTCATGCTATTAGGTCTACTACAATATTCCTGCTTGCACTTTGGTGTTGCTGATGTTGGATTACAGCTATTGCCACATGTTACCTTCTAGTACTGTACAACTATTGGAATACGTTCTCAGGATGCAATAGCAGGCCTGCTTGAGTTGATAAATAGCTACCTTTGGCACGTGACAGTGATTTGCATGAAAAATTATGGCTGAAGTACGGAACCAAGAAAATATTTTGGATTACATCATTTCTCTAGATTGTGCAAATATTTTGGATTGCATCATTTCTCTAGATTGTGTTTATTCATCAGTGGTCCATAAATTTTACATCTTATGAAGATGTACGGTTAATAAATATTAAAGATAAACTTCCCTTGATAGTGCATTTCCATCAGGTCCAACTCCGAGCATCATTTAATCGAGCACGTAAATTCTAGAGGCAATGTCTTGAACCAACCAATCAAATCCTTCAAGGAGTCGTTCCCCGGTATATGCGCTACATCCCACAATTCTCCAATGTCTGGTTTTATCCATTGCTTCAAGTTGAGCACCTGAATGAAGGATACGTAGTCTTAATTGAAATTCATTTCATCCAAAAAAAACTTGAAGAATTTCATATAGTGCAGTAAAATATTTATTTCCACCGTGCCACAGGAAAAACCAGGGAAGTTGAAGAAAAAGTCAACAGCCACAAGATCAGTATATCGGAAATAGAAATATCTTTCCATTATTTAATTTCTGTCGCACAAGGGCATTAAAGTGAGACTACACTTTATAAAAAAAAATAAGTTTCATCGACACACCATGTATGTGATAAATAAATCCACATTTTAAACAAATAAATAAATAACATACAATTAACTTAAATTTCCATTACATCATCTCATTACCTTAGCTATCTCATCTGGTGACAGAGAACCTTGTATATCTTGCTTATTAGCAAAAATCAACAACGATGCTCCTGATAGCCTCTGTAAATAACAGAAAATCAGGTGTTGCAGAAAAGAAGCAGTGGAAAGGCGAAAGATGGAAATGCACTATCAAGGGAAGTTTATCTTTAATATTTATTAACCGTACATCTTCATAGGATGTAAAATTTATGGACCACTGATGAATAAACACAATCTAGAGAAATGATGCAATCCAAAATATTTGCACAATCTAGAGAAATGATGTAATCCAAAATATTTTCTTGGTTCCGTACTTCAGCCATAATTTTTCATGCAAATCACTGTCACGTGCCACAGGTAGCTATTTATCAACTCAAGCAGGCCTGCTATTGCATCCTGAGAACGTATTCCAATAGTTGTACAGCACTAGAAGGCAACATGTGGCAATAGCTGTAATCCAACATCAGCAACACCAAAGTGCAAGCAGGAATATTGTAGTAGACTAATAGCATGAATTAATCTCAAAGTAAAATAATCCCATTTCCCACAACTTTATGGACTTGATCTACAAAAGCAAGGGAGAAAACTAAAAAATGCAGGCACCAAACAAATTATAAAACTCAATTTTTCATTAGGACTAAAAGATTCTGTACAGCCATCAAGAAATGGAAGAAACAATGCACGGGATAGAGAGAGCAAGCCTCTTCTTTCAGAAGATTATCCAACTCATATTTGCAATCGTTCAGCCTTCTGATATCTGAACTATCGACCACCCAAATCAACCCATCAGTTTGCTCAAAATAGTTCCTCCAATAGGACCTTATGGTTTTCTGCCCACCAACATCCCATATATTCAAAGTGTACCTACAATCAATACCACGTTCGTCCATAAGTACACTAAATTTCAATAAACCCTTGTCATTTTCCTGGGGAACTAGCTTCAAATGTAAGCAAAAATCAAAAGAATGCAATCAATCTAACATAAATTTTTAATAAGTAACAGCTTACGATAAGAACATACTTCTGGTAATTGATGGTTTTAATGTTGAAGCCAAGTGTTGGACTGATAACACTGGTGTCTTCACCATTGATTTTTAACACTATTGTTGTCTTTCCTGAATTGTCAAGACCCCTTCAGCAAGTGAACAAACATTGAAACTAATTAACAGGCGTTAAGATCAGAAGATGCATAAAATAAACCTATGATTTCCTGAATAACGGTTAAAAAAAATGAAAAAACAGGCAGCAGGTTCAGAATTCATACACCATGAGAATGCGCATCTCCTTCTCCTTGCGTTTGATTTTGATTTTGCGGATGATACTGAGTAGACCCATTATTGCTTATCAAGTAGGAGAAATGACACTGAGCTGAACTCTGAATCTGAGCTGTTTCATGACTCATTCCATGTGCACAACTTCAGAAGGATCCAAGATAATTATAATTAGATCACAAAATTAAGTTATGGTAGGACTAACACAAATCGGCCAATTAACGGACTGACCGAGTAATTGCATTTCTTTTCTTCTCGTTCACCCCTAACCCCTGCACCTGCCCTACGCCCAATCTCTCCCAGGAAGTTAATCGGAAAACTAGACCATAAAATTAGATCACTAGCACCAAATGGTTACATTTACAGGAACCCAAATTTCTCGGCAAACTAGAGCTAAACAAAAATGCAATACTACTAATTTCTAATGAGAACTCATCCACAAAACAAATCAGAAAAAATCGATGAAAGCAACAACATAATTTAAAAACTCAAAGCAATCTGCATTGAAGATGATTAAAATTATGGAAAAGTTTGTGATTTTACCAAAAATTGCTCGATTGAAGCATGATAAAAATTATGGAAAATTTTGTGACTTTACCGAAAAATTGCTCGATTAGTTAACAATCTGATCTCTGAGTTCAAGAAACGACTCCGCCTGCTGATATTGTCTGAACTGCTTCCTTTGAGGAAACCTCGTTTTCTTGCTTCGTAGAAATTGGGATGACCCATTAAGGTGTGGGTCGGAGCTTTTTTGTAACCCGGTCCGTTAATCCTGATTGTCATATTGGGCTTGTCTAAACGTTAGGCTACCACACTCGTTTATTTGCTTATTAACTCGGATTTTTTTTTTCCAATTCATTAATATTCGCGTAAATTGAATCATCCTTTAAAAAAAAATAGAACTGATTGAATCCAATTTTTTTTTAAATTTCAGGAAAATTGCAATAATTGGCATTTTTTTTTCTCTGTATGATTTTGGTTCGCTATACTTCAAAACTAAATCATAATCTCATATATTTTAATTTAAGTCATTTTTTAATTAGATTGCTAACATGATGACAAACACATGACACATTAATGTCATGTCAACGTTATATAACTGTTGACTTGTATAATGTCATGTCAGTAAATTAGACAAAATAGTCGGAAATAAATAAAAAAAACTAGAGCAAAATGACCAAAGTTTGATGAGTTGGTGGACTAAAAAAAAAGAGACAAATTAAAGAAGCAAAAAAGTTATGGTTTTTTTTTTTGTTTTGTATGTTTTTCTGAAGAACTATTGCATTAAACCATTAACAACCCTAAGAACAAGTTTTACAAAAGAGTCCATACAAAGAAAAAGCAGCTGAGGTACTCTATTCATGTAATGCCACTTGGCTAGAGTATGTGCCACTGTGTTGACCTCATGATGACCTTAACTAGCTAGATTTTCACCCTTAGATATATGTTGTGTATTTTAAAATTCGAGTCTGGATTCCCGTTAGCAGGATTCGAAGGATTCTTCGAATGAAGCAATAGTAACTAATATGAACTTCTTGCAATTGTGAACAAGTATCACGGATTTCAACAACAGTAGGAGCCTCCATAGGCATAGCTTGAAAAATTTTGACTTTGGGTTGAATGATCCAATAAACAATATGAAAAAAATCAATTAAATATTTAAAAATTTAAATATAATAAAAGACTAATTTATAATCAATGAACACTTACAAAATATTTAATATTGACTAAAAATATTACACAGTGACACGAACCAAATATAAACTACTGAAGACGTGTCATGCGGTTTTATATTGAATATAAATCATCAACTATTGATTCAGTGTCTATTCTTGTAGTAAACTCTCTTTCAATATAGAAAATCATAGAATCTGTCAAAAATCTTCTTCCATCTCATTCCGGATAGGTAATGAGATGGGAACTTCAGAGCTAACTTTTCATTAATGCATGCAACACGAATATGAGGAAATAATATTGAGAATGACATTTTCAATCTATAATTATGTATGCAGTACGAACATAGAGGAAATAGCATGGCAGAATTGGGATTTCAGAGCAACCTTTTCATTAATGCATGCAGCATGAACATGAGAAAAATAATATTGGGAATGATCTTATGAAGCAAATGAAACATGGAGAAAGAGTTTCAATTACTTTTTGCATAACTACGTTTTTGTGGACTACACTGCTCTGTGTTTCTGTCATCCTCATAGTCATCCTCATACTCACCTCGAATTGCATCATCACCACCATCTTCGCTTTTTTTGGGTCCGTCGCGAGGATCAAATCTCCATCTACGTTTCAAAAATAATAATGGGGCGGGGGTCGAGACGGGTTTAAAGAATCTCCCAACCCGAACAGGTCATCCCCACACTCGCCACCGAATTGCATCCTCGCCGTCATCTCCGCTTTTTTCGGGTTCATCGCGGGGATCAAATCTCTATCTCCGTTTCAAAAATAGTAATGTGGGCGAGGGTCGAGACATGTTTAAAGAATCACCAAACCCGGACAAGGTTTGTCATCCGCATACTCGCCCCCGAATTGCATCCTCGCCGCCATCTCCGTTTTTTTCGGGTTCATCGCAATAATCAAATCTCCATCTCCATTTCAAAAATAATAATGGGACGGGGGTCGAGACGGGTTTAAAGAATCTTCGAACCCGAACATGGTTTGTCATCCCCAGACTCGCCCCCGAATTGCATCATCGCCGCCATCTCCGTTTTTTTCGGGTTCGTCGCGAGTATCAAATCTCCATCTCCATTTCAAAAATAGTAATGGGGCGGGTGGTTGAGACTGGTTTAACAAATCTCCAAAACCAAACAAGGTTAGTCATCCCAATACTCGCCAATCTCCAAAACCAAACAAGGTTAGTCATCCCAATACTCGCCCTCAAATTGCATCGTCGCCGCCATCTCTGCTTTTTTCGAGTCGTCGCGGGGATCAAATCTCCATCTCTGTTTCAAAAATAGTAGTGGGGCAAGGGTCGAGACATGTTTAAAGAATCTGCGAACCCGAACAGGGTTTGTCATCCTCATAGTCATCCCCGAATTGCATCCTCGCTGTCATTTCCGTTTTTTCCAGGTTTGTCGCAGTGATCAAATCTATATTGTAGTTCGATTCTTTCAATTGGAGCAAGTATGCCATAAGTCCTCATTTCCAGATATTGTTAGTATATTTGTTGGAGCCAGATTATCATAAAACCACAACAACAATCGGGAAATCATTTTTCTACTGATTGCTTCACTATTACGTTATGAAATAAAACAACAATTTAAAGGCTTCTATATACATACATGTACCAGTAAATAAAACAAAAAATATGCATACCACCATCAGGAACTTGAATAAATGTCAAACCAACTAAATTTACTTGAACTTGCAATTCCCGTTTGATTTCGCAGATGCTTCCAAATATAAAAATGGAAATTTGTCCACGGAACTCTGGTTGTCTTAATGTCTGCTTTAAGTTATTTATTATCCAATGAAGATTGCAGCTTGTTGGGATTTTGAAGCTCTGGATATCCCACCTTATGGATATTTTTGCATTCTTCTCCTCATCCTTTACAATTGCCTGTTGTTTCTAAACGGACAGGTGCTACAATCCATTTTTCAGCCTGATCTCATGCAATCAAATTTGCGAAGGGCGGAAAAAAAATTTCAGCACCATAAACCAAGCTCAGGTAGCATAAGACATAAGAAGAGATGGAGCAAGACAAAAGGAATGGAGAAGAAAATCAAAACTAAATTAAAAAAAGCCTTGTGGCTAATGAAGCAGACATTGGAGCTCACCTATGAAGCAATAAATCTAGAATTAGAAGCTCTTGGAACGAGTTTGACTAATTGCTGGTAAGCAAATATATACGGTTTTAAGGAAAACTTCAACTGGTACATATTATACTATGCTCCATTTCTTGAATGAGCTCATTTTATGATTATGCAGTACAAATATAGAGGAAATGACATGAGAGAGAATGGGATGGGGACTTCAGAGCTAACTTTTCATTAATGCATGCAGCACGAATATATATGAGGAAATAATATTGAGAATGACCTTTTCATTATATAATATTTATGCAGTACGAACATAGATGAAAGAGCATGGCATAGATGGGACTTCGGAGCGATCTTTTCATTAATGAATGCAGCATGAACATGAGAAAATAATATTGAGAATGATTTTTTCATTATATATAATTATGTTGCACGAACATAGAGGAAAGAGCATGTGAGATATGTGACTTCAGAGCTATTTTTTCATTAATGCAGCACTAAATGAGGAAATAATATTGAGACTGACCTTTTCATTTAACAAGTCCCCCTATTTACGAAGGGATTAGCCAATTCATCATTTGAAAGTATCATTTTATTTTTTCTACTTTTATAAATTTTTATTTTCAAAATAATATTATTCATAAGAAGTCCCCCTATGAAATTTTAAAGACAATTTTTTTTAATTCTATACTCTATGGACGTGTGTTATTATTTGATCTTAATTACAAATTTTAATACTGTAATCATTCTTCATTAATCAACTTTAATACTTCTCAGCTAAGTATCCTCAATTTCAATACTTTCCACCCAACTAATCAAATTTTCTTGTCAAAACACTTTCAAGTTCAGGACATTTCAGCAGCACCATGGACAGAGCAAATATTGTTATACAGAAAGATGGACAATGCTAACAAAATCACATTTGATATTTGAATATTTTTCCACGGGCCACCATTCTGGTCACCCTGCTCGTCAAACATAAACGCTAAATGACATACATACTACACAAAACACATCATTCAATCAAGGAAAAAGTGCCCTAATTTAAGCAAGAGAAATGAGAAAGTGCCCTAATTTACAAGAACATAGAAATTGTAATACATGAGTAATGAAACTTTATTCCAATTTATATATTAATAAAACTAATTAAATTAATGAATTTTGAAGAAAATGTGCAATTAACGAAATTGATATAAAATGCTCTAATTTAAACAAATTAACTGAATCAATATTGCAAAAAAAGAATAGATGAAATATGGAGAAAGTGTTTCAATTACTGTGTGCATAACTGCGTTTTTGTGGACTACACTCTTCTGTGTTTCTGTTCTACTGAAGGCGGTTAGAGATGACAATGGGGTGGGGACGAGTTTATCATTCCCATACTCGCCCCTGAATTGCATCCTCACGGCCATCTCCGCTTTTTTCGGGTTCGTCGCGGGGATCAAATCTCTATCTCTGTTTAAAAAATCTTTATCTCCGTTTAAAAAATAGTAATGGGATGGGGTCGAGACGACTTTAAAAAATCTCCGAACCCGAAATTAATAATAATAATAATAATAATATCGAGGTGGGTTAGGAGATGAGGATAATATCTCAATACCCGCTCCAAATTATTTCAGGGATTTAAAAAATTCCGTGAGCATGAATCCTGAAAGAAATATAATTTATTTCTTAATTAAATTTTCATTGTGATAATATTGTGTTTATTAAATTATAGAGTTTTGTCTTTCTAGACAATATATATTTATGATAAGAACTATAGATATGTTATTATCGTCTAAAAGAGTTTATTGTCTAATAAAACTCTTGTTTCTGTATCTTTTAGGATTCAATTAATAGAATAAACTCTAGGACAAATAAAACTTAGAAATAAGATATGACAATTGCAGCCGAAGGTTGTTGAAGCTAATATATGGAGACGCCACAAGAGTGATATGCTGTCGTTGAGATTTTTTTTTCGAGGAAAAACAATTAAAAGGGAGAGATTTGTTGGATAAGGACTAAATAAAATCCTAAAACTAAAATTAATAACATTAGCTGAATAAATTAAAACAGGAAACAAGAAAATCGATGTGATAGAATCTCTTTCCCAAATATCATCACTCCAAAATTCGATTTGTCATTTTTTCTCTATTTCATTCTCATCTTCAAGGCATTGTAAGGGGTGATAAACAAGCAAATATAAAATGTGTTGAAACTCTGTCTTTACCAAAATTATCTTTTTTGAACTATATAAATATAATGATCATCGAAAGCTATTTCATCCCATAGATAGTTAATAAAACTATCAAAGTTATTCACTAATCTAATACACTCTTGGTCCAGTGTATCATGTTTATTTTTCGTTGTCGACCCAATACAGCTGCCACGAAACAAGACTGACCAATTCAACTTTTCGACATTTACCTCTTCACCTAACTCATTCTCACATTCATCAAATATTCTAGCTATCAAATCCCCCAAACATATACTGCCTATTCCACCAAAATGCCTAAGCCTAAATTCATCATGATCAGGTATAACATGGTAAAATTTAGTATAATTCAGGCTAGAGAGTAAACAATAATCTAACAACAAAAACCGTAGGGGTCGTTTGCGATATACCTTCCAATATTCATCACATCTACTGTCATAACTCTGTCTACTCATCAAAAACCACAACAATTGATTCGAATTCGTATAATCTTTAGCTAATATAATTAAATTACTTAATTGTGTATGTTGCATCAAATGTTCCATTTCATTTTTATTCAAAAACGATATTATTTTCTTAGAAACTTCAACATATTTTTTATTCTAAAGTTAACTTAGACTCAAATAATTGATCCTTCCAAGTTTCTTGGAGAAGAAAATCTGAAAAAAAAATGTTATTAATTGTCAAAAATTAAAATTGGATCGTGTAATGGTAAAAAATTGGGTCGAGTTAGTGAGATTTGGATCGAATATGCACCTCAACCCAAGCCTCGCACCTCGACCCAATAGCTCGACCCAATGGTGGGTCGAGAGCATAACACCTGGCCTCGAATTCAATTTTGGGAAGTTCACTCAAACATACCCACTTGCACACATTAATAGACATGGCCTCGAATATCCCGTGGGTGAATCGTCATGACCCCGTGGGTGCATATCTCGCCTTTTAAATCACAAAATTGGTACCTCCTTAGTAGATAAAAATCATTGTTCTAAAAGGCTTCGTTTAGGATCGCTTAGGCGCTTGGCGGTCGTTCACCGCTCCGATTTTTATAGCCGTCTAGACGGTCGCTTAATTTAATATATATAATTTTTTAAATTTTAAATTTTTTTTAAAAATATTGTTTGACATATTTTTCAATCAATTTTATCAATAAATAAGAGTAATATGCCATTGTTTTTGAGTTTGAAACTGAACAAGAAAAATTAAATATTTAAGTAAAAAAAAACCGCCTAGGTGGCGCGGCGGATGGTTGTCCGCCTACCGTCTACCGTTTTTTAGACACTGATAAAAGGAGTTCTAACTCTAAGCGCATCATGTTTATGGGTATTGTCAGTCAATTTTTAGTTAAACTAGAATTGGATTATTTTTTATAAATTTGATATCCACAACATTATGTACACTAGTTTTTAGTAGATGGTAGTTGAAAGTACGTCTGTTTTAAAGTAACGGTGTTATAGAAGCCAAAGAGGGGAATCCACACAGCATACCTGCGGTGATGACCCTAGGTGGACCTTCGGAACTTTCTGCTGTGTTGTTCGGAAAGATCTTCACTGGACAGCCGGTTAACTCGCAGGTGGCTCAGCGAGTTATGTTGGTTCTGGTAACTTTGGCAGCAATCACTGAAGAATCGGATATTTTGGTGTGCATATTTTCTTTCATATTTTGGAATTCATAATCATATTCTAAGTTCACATTGCTCCTGGCCTTGTTTACATTTATTTATTGAATATTTTTCTTGTGAGATCTATCTTAGCATTATATGACTGCATGCCATGGGTAAGATTCATCTGCATTGATATTTTATTGCAATTTCTGTTTGATTATATGCGAGACTTTTTGCATCCGTAAGTCTAATCTAACCCTTAAATCGCTGCTGAAGAGATTGCCGAAACATATGATCCTCTTAAAGTTTTTGAGCACAGATGTTTCTACTTGTTGCTTTGAGTTTTCCGAAACTATGTTCTACTCTAATTGTTGCCTTAAATTACCTAAGAAAAAATCAATGGTAATTTGGTTTGAAATTTACAAATGGTATTTAGAAATCAATTTCTTGTTTGGAAAAAAATAGGATTTGAATTTGGAAATTTAAAATTTTACTAAAATAATCTTAATAATCTTTTACATAAATCATTTTTTAAAACATATTATTCACATTATTAAAAAACCAAAAAATTAAATTAATCTTATCATATTTTTTCATATACAATTTCAACTATACAATTTCAATTATATATTTGTGTTATACAAACTACATGAAATCCTATATAATTAATTAACTATTGTTAGTGAACACAAAATAAATTATTAAAACAAAATAATCAAACAAATATTCAAATTTAAATTGTACTAAATAACTTATTTCAAAATTAAATATTCAACCACATCCTAATTTTATAAACATAAAAATAAATTATTATTGAATAAAGAATTGTTTGATATTCATGACAACTATGCATAAAAATAAATTATTATTTAATAAAAAAATTGTTCAATATTCACCACAATCATGGGAGTAGATCTCTAGAATCAAATATGAAAAATAAAAAATAAATAAATTTATCATTCAATCTAACAAAGCTATCTAACAAAGCTATATATGATAGAAAGATAAAAATAAAAAATATTTATTATGGATATTTTACCAAATCCCATCAAAATCTGATCATTTTTGTGAAGATTCATTCTTTCTTTTGTTTATACGCGCGATGAAATCCAGCCAAATCACGTGAAAACTTCCCTTTCCGTCCGGAAATCGATCCGTCCGGTGTTCATAGATTTCCGATGGGTGACGATAACACTTCGGCGCCTGGAGACAGGCCAACCGATGGTTCGCCACCTGTTTCTTCTTTAGAAGATTTGAAGGGCAAGCTGGTTTCGGAAGCAATGGATCCACACGGTTGCGAGTTCTTGCATCAGAAGCTCCGAGAAAGGAAACTGGAAGACCAAATGATCTTTTCAGAGGTGAAAGGTCACATAAGTATGTTGATGTTAAGTCGATTAGGTAGCGATTTACTTCAAAAGCTTTACAAAGTATTGGACGAAGAACAGATGAAACAGTTGGTTTCTTCTGCCACTGCTGATGTCCGTTTACTCGTGGATGTCTGTCTCGACTCGCAAGGGTATGGATTTTCGTGTTTCTGTAACCTTAAACACCTCCTTGAAGTTGAACGTAATAACTTGATTTCAGGATTTTCGTGTTTCTTTGCAGATCTGAGTCCATGCAGGAATTTATCGGTCGCATGACACCGATGCAAATATTTCACATGATATCCTTCTTCACTTACTTCATGGTTCCGCTCGTAAACCACCAGTTTGGTTCTCGCGTTATTGGTCGTTGCTTCAATATCTTCCCTGCCCCCGCAGACGAAACTGAAGTATTTGCTACTAAATTTCATCCGAGATTTTTGAATTCGCCATATCTATAACAATACTTTCGTTTTTCGCAGCCAATAGTCGCCGTGATAGCTGATAATTGTTTGGAAATAGCCAAAGACAAAAATGGATCCTGCCTTCTGCAAGTCATCATGTCAAAAGTCTCTATACCAAATAGCCACGGCCGACAACGAATTCTCTCAGCAATAACGTTAGGAGCAGCCAAACTGTCTATGGACCAGTTCGGGTACACATACACGCACATTTCCTTTTCACATCCACTTGCAATTTTCCATACAAAATCCAACATTTTCCTGGTTTCAGGAATCGTGTGCTGCAGCATGTAATAGGATTGGAGATGCCTTTTGTGGTAAGTAGTATAGTAGATCAACTGGAAGGGTGGTTCAGTTTCCTGGCGAAAGACAAATATGCTAGCAATGTAGTAAAGCAATTGATGGAGGCATCTGAAGGAAAATACTCATCTCAAATCGCCAACCGTATTATCAGGAGTCCTAATTTCTTGAGTGTCCTAGTAGATCCTTATGGCTACTCGTTATCCAATCCGCAAAGACATACTCTAACGTACCAATTCAACGCTCATCTTTATTTCTTTATTTACAGTCTAGCTAGCTCGGATAAACAGAATTTGAGGTTGATACAACGTTATAACGATCTTGCAGGAAATCGTTCGCAAGACTTTGGATCGTCTGATTTGCCGGTACTCTGATCTGCTAGATGATTATAAAAAGTTCATCTGCTAGATGATTATAAAAAGTTCAATCATGTTTGATTGGCGAGAAATATGGCTTCCTTTCTGCTCGGAGGCCTTGTCCCTGCTATGCATGCATATGACCTCGTTTGTCTGTTTTTGTGTGTTCTATGATGTTTGATACTTACATTTTTGTGTTTTAGAGAGTGGTTTTGAAGATTGGATGAGAATAACTTCAATGTTTTATTCCATCTCAAGGTAGATTTCCTCTCTTAATTATTTGAATGTCATAGGCAATAAAAAGTGAGCATAACCAGTAATATTAATGGTGGTAATTAGGGAAAAAAATGCAAGATGCTATCAATATGAGGCAGATTTACAAGCCAATAGTAGCAAAGACATCAGTCTCCCACGATCCAAGCAACAAGGACCAGCCGTGAGGCGAGTTTTGTGGCATTTTTCCCTTACTATGCTACTTAATTAAATTACAGTCTTTGCAGGTATTAGACTAAAGTTTTATGGCTAGATGGATGTATAGATAAATATGATATATCATAATGATTGATTTGGATAGATCTACTAGCTTTTATTGATTTTTTAAAATTATTATATTGAGATAATATTGTATATTTATTTCCTTCATTTTATAACGTTAAATAGTTTGAAATTGCTCACTTGTACAAAATGAAAGGAGAAAATTAATCATAAATTATTCTTGTATAATCTTAGAAAAAACATTTGTTTTATTACAATTTTCTAAGCGATTATTAAATAATCATAATATTAATTAGTATTGTTATAAAGTTGTACAATCATATGTTTTTAATATGAATGATATCAGCAATTAATAATTATGTAGAGAGGTTAATGGGTTATATCACGTACATAAGTAGGTCTTTTGTATGACAGTCTCACGAATCTTTATCTGTGAGACTAGTCAACTATGTCTGTATTTACAATAAAAAATAATATTTTTGACATAAAAAATAAGTTTTTTTCATGAGTAACTCAAATAAGATATTCGTCTCATAAAATTAACCCGTATACTCAAAATGGCATGAACAAACCACATATATGGCCTAATCTTGCGCATCCGAAAATCTCTTTCCTTGAACGACAAAACCTCTTCAAGTTGTTGACTTTCACTTCGCAATATCAGTGGACGATTCTCAGGGTTTTTTTTTAAAAAATATTATAAATTAATAAAACCATTGTAAAAATGTGGCAAGTTGTAAGAGTTCGTAAAACTATCAAATTTTTTATTTTTATTTTTTTAACTTTTTTTTAAAAAAAAATAAAAAGGATATCGGCGATTGATTGTGCAAAACCGTCGCCAATCCGTCGCTATTGGCGACTGTTTTACCAAACACCGTCGCTATTGGCGACGGTTAAAACAAAAACCGTCGCTATTTGCGAAGGTTTTACAAAAACCGTCGCTAAGGCACGGATTCAAATAATCCGTGACAGTCTGCCACGGATTCTAAGTCCGTGGCAGAAATCCACGGATTCAATATCCGTGACCCGTTAACTCGTGACCTTCTTTCTGCCTATTTAAATGCGGTGATGCTCTTCATTTTATCACCGAAGCCGAGCAAATTAGGAGCAAAATTATTTCTTTCGATCACCGAGCATCGAACATTCTTTCCAGCACCGGTCTTCAGATNGTTATTATTATTATTACTTAAAACTACTAGGATTAAATTAAGTATATTTTTTATTATTATATCATGTAAATATAATTATTGTAATTATTGTAATATTATATCAAGTAAATATAATTATTTCTTTTGTTGTAGATATAATATTACATCAAGTAAATATAATTATTGTAATTAAACGAAGTATAGTTAGTAAATATTGTAGATATAATATTATATCACGTAAATTAAATATAACTATTGTAATTATTGTAATTAGTGTAGATATAATATTATATCACGTAAATATAATTATTATAATTAAATTAAGTATAATTATTATTATTCCAAAAATTGTAAATTACAGTATTACAATTCCAATAATACAATTAATATTATAATTATTGTTATTACTTAAAACTTAAAACTGGCATAATGAACGAACAATATAAAATACTAAATAAAAAAAAGTTACCTCTTAATATTCTGAAAAATGCAGAAGACTTACGCTAATAATTAAATAGAAAAGTCTGAAGATCGGTGCTGGAAAGAATGTTCGATGCTCGGTGATCGAAAGAAATAATTTTGCTCCTAAGTTGCTCGGCTTCGGTGATAAAATGAAGAGCATCGCCGCATTTAAATAGGCAGAAAGAAGATCACGGGTTAATGGGTCACGGATATTGAATCCGTGGTCTTTTTCCACGGACTCAGAATCCGTGGCAGACTGTCACGGATAATTTGAATCCGTGCCTTAGCGACGGTTTTTGTTTAAACTNCAAATGATTTCTATCTCCCATGTTTTTGCTCAAATTAAGTAGGATATATTCAATCTATAGTTTTAATATTTTTTTTAAATAATAAATTTTTTGGATTTTATATATTATTATTGACTTTTATAGAATCTGACTGAATTTCTTATAGATTTTTTTAAACTTATGTAAATTTTTTTAAATAAAATTCAATATATTTTGTACCTGATTATTATATATTAGTTTTTTTAGACAAATAACTAATTGCGATATAGATAACATATTTAGTTTGAAATAGTTTTTTAAAATTTATATTAGTTAATAAATTTACTTATTTAAAAGTTAAATAATTTAATAATTACATGTATATGTGTATATATCAATGTTATAAAAACGCAGTCTAGGACCGCCTAAGAGGCGTCGAGGCGCTGAGTGGTCATCTACCATCCAATTTTTAGATCTGCCTAGGCGGCTGCCTAATGTAATATATAGAATTTTTTTAAAAAAATTATTTGTCATATTTTTTCAATCAATTTGTTTCGGATAAAGAAGAGAATATGCCATTGATTTTGAATTAGAAACTATAGATAAATTATTGAAAAAATATGAAGATAAACATGAAAATTTAGATATTTAGTTTAAAAAAAAATCGCCTAAGCAACATTTGGATAGTCGCCTAAGCACCTAGGCGCTTGGCATTGGGTGGCTGCCAGAGTACTGCTTTTTATAACACTGATATATATGTGAGTTCGTATTTATGTTTGTAAATTTTTAAAAATGCATTACTGTATTAATTTGTAACCTTATCTTTAAAGTGATAACATATATATATTTTTGTCAAAAAATTATTAAATATCCTACATTGATTGAATACACCCTAAATAATACACCCGAGCCGCCGCATTCTTTCCCCATCTCACCTCCCTCTTGTACGACGTGTCAAATTCGAGTTGTGAACTCCCCCGTCACCCTATTTTCCATTGACTAATGGAAACAAACGTGAATGGGTACTTCTCCTGCGAACTGATTTTAGGATTCAATTTCACGTGTTCAATAAAAGTATTGGTTTCGTGACACCCACGAGAGCAGCCTAGTTTTATTCAGAGGTAATTCGTGATTGATTGATGTTAAAGTCGTTTCTTGGTTTGTTTCTCTAATGAATTTCTCTGAAAATTTCTGACAGGGATTTTAGGTGGAAATACGTTTGTTTCTAGATTATACTAATCAAATCCTTTCTAATTCGTTGATTTTTCTTTCTTTCTTTTTCCTTTTTTTTTTTTAAAAAAATTTCTCATGTTGAGTATCTAAATCGTTGTTTCTTCAAATGTATTTTACTGTTTTTGGCCAACTTAGTGTATATTGATTCCAATCTCTGCCTATATTGCTTACATTTCAAGAAGTATGTTTCGTAAATATATGTTTCTTCTCTGCGGATAATACCATCTTTTATTATTTGGATTTTGTAAATCCAAGACAATTTTGGAAAAAATTCAGAGCAAGGGTTCCTTCCAATTCAAGAAATCTTGTCGCAATTCTATGCTTAAGGATTGAGTCGGATATTGCCGTTGTTTTCTAGGAAAAAAAGACGTGAAAAACAAGAAATACATCGAATCCTTATCTCAATATTTCAGGTTTCTCTAGCTCAAAAAAAAAAAAAAAAAATATCACGTTTCTCCATCTATATATTTGGCTAGAACAACGTTTGACACTTCTAACTTTCATCAATTTGATAAGTTTCTACAGTGATTTATTGCTCAAAAAGTTATCTTGTGACGATGGACATTACATACAAACCAAGCATTCATCCTGAATTCGAAGAACTCATGGAAAGAATACATCCACCGAGGTTATTGTAGCTTGCATTATATTATGAATGTATTTGCATGTGGGACGATATTACAAGATTTGTTTATACAATGTTCTGGCTTTGTGCTTTTCAGGGTTTGTATTGACAATGATACTTTTCCAGGCTTAACTCTTGTGAAGGTTAGTATTGCTAGTAACTTGAGACCTGGTTTCCAGGCTATTTTTAGTTGATCTGTTCCTTCTTTATTGTCACAGGTTGATAGTACTAATAAGCACGGGATGCTGCTGGAGATCGTCCAAGTTCTGACGGATCTTGATCTTGTTATTTCGAAATCGTACATCTCGTCTGATGGTGGCTGGCTCATGGATGGTAAGTTAGATTGATCCACTCGTAAATGTTTTCTTTTGTGAAAATCTAATTGGTTGTGAATCAGGGATGCATAGATTTTTGTTTGCATTGATGTTGTGCCTTTCCAGTCTTCCACGTAACCGACCAGAAGGGGGGAAAAATCACGGACCAAAGTGTCAAAGATCGCATCCATGAGGTTGGTTTTCGATTACTATACATCATCTCAATATTAGTAGATAGGGCAGAACCAAAGAATGATGATTTTATAGGGCATCTGCGCTAGTAGGAGAGTTTCCAGGCCCCAGCAACCATGGATAGGACAAACAGCGCTTGAGATGACTGGGATAGATAGGCCAGGTTTGATGTCCGAGATGTCAGCTGCGCTGGCCGAGCTAGGATGCGACGTCTCCTCAGCCATGGCATGGACTCACAACAACCGAGCAGCGTGCATTATTTATGTAGACGATAAAGGTGGGCCTATCACGGACCCTAGCCGAGTGGCCCAAGTGCAGGCGCAACTCGAGAATGTCGTCGAAGCCCATCACTACAATAACGAGAGACGTAGCTTGAGATTGACTGTCCCGGTTATGTGTCAAACCCACACAGAGAGACGACTTCACCAGCTGATGGCAGCTGATAGAGACTACGAGGAATGTTGTTCATGTTGTCGTAGTGGTAATGATGATGATGATGATGTTGATCAAGTCTACCAGTACGAAGGAAAGGCGAAGAAAGAATGTGAAGGCACGCATGTGAAAATTGACAAGTGTAAAGAAAATGGATATTCCGCTGTGACGATAAGATGCAGAGATCGGCCTAAGTTGTTATACGACACACTTTGTACTTTGACAGATCTGCACTATGTAGTCTTCCATGCAACGATGGGTTCCAACGAAGCTATTGCTTTCCAGGTAAAAACGTGTAAGATTTTATACCTTATTGGTTTTAATAGGGAATAATCAGGGGATAAAACTTGAAGTTCTTGCAGGAGTACTATATAAGACATGAGAATGGATATACTTTAGATTCTGAAGCTGAGAGGATAAGGGTTACTCAGTGTTTGGTTGCTGCCACAGAAAGGAGAAATTCTCATGTATGTCGTCCAAAATTTTTTTTGATATCGCATTTTCTACCACATTCTTTAGATGTTTACTGACATATATATATGGATTACACGAAAAGTTTCTTTATAACATGTCTTCGAAGTATCAAGATGTTAACCAAAACCTGAAATGCGATCCTTACGTATTACTTTGCCTTCCCGAAATTATTAATCAACTCCACAATTACACATGGAATTGATATGGCCGAAATCAAGAAGACAATTCCCACCTTAGTCCGCTTTGAACGATTTATACTCACTTATCATTGACCAGTGTATATTCAATCGTAATGTGAAAATGGATTACATTACTCATACTAACTCAATGGTTGTTTATTCCAGATCATCTCTCTCGAATTCAAAGAAGAACTCAAACCTCAAAATGTGAACTATTAGAAGATATTATCACGCAAACTTATTAGCCATGCGTTCTCTTAAGTGCTAGCCGAACCTATGTTGAATCATTTTCTATATGCTAACAATTATTTTGCTCGATATAACTGTTCAGGGATTAAGACTGGATATTTGCGTAAGAAACAGAACGGGATGGCTATCGGATGTCACTCGAGTTTTCCGAGAGAGTGGATTATCAATAACTAGGGCCGAGATTGGCACTCGTGGTGAAAACGCGGTCGGAACGTTCTACGTGAAAGACATATCGGGGCAAAAAGTAAATCCAGAAACCCTGGAAATGGTGACTCAAGAAATCGGAGGCTCCATTGTTGTTTCAAATACATCTTCTGAATCATCCCCCGAAGCCACATCCCCAGAAACGAGTAGAAGCAATACCGGAAGAACAAAACAATTTTCACTCGGAAACTTTCTGCGGGAACAGCTGGAGCGGTTTTCAAGCAACTTTAGACCCATAAAATGTGAGCATTCACCAGTTAATGATCGGCAGCTGCCATGCAAAAATGAACAGTCCAAGGTTTATTTCTGAGGACAATTTTTGTACCAGAATCAAGTCTTAATTTGTTCTCAAATCGCAATAGACTGTATTTATTTTTAAAAATAAGCAATCCGCATTATTTGTCATTTTAAAACATTTTTTGTCATTTTAATAAAATACAAAGTTGGTATTTGGCTTGGTTTGACATGAATAGACCTCAGCCACTAATCCTGCTACTGAATTCGGTCGAATTGCTGATGAAGTTATTTAGTTTGGTGATTTCTTGTGGTGTAAATTTTGATAATGGAAAGTTAATTGACAAGCCTTTGTTCATAGGCAAGACAATTTATAAAATTTGTTGGGTAAATAGGTTGATTTTAGTTTTGGTTTCTAATTTTAAAAAATTTCGTCTTGATCCAACAAATTAGTTATTTTTTTCCCACTCTTATAGTTTTTTTTTCTCGGATGTAATGGCATGATATAGAACATTGATTATCTTATCACAAAGACATTAATGACATAACGGATATTTTATTATATGTTAAAAGATACAATTGCCACAGCTAGAAAAATGAATAAAAGTTATAATGAAATTACTTTATTGGAGTCACGGGCGGATCTACACATTGCTCCGCCCGGGCGGTAGCCCGGGTGACTTGTTTTTTTCGATATTTTTTATACATAAAATTTTGTCTTATTTTCCAATAGTCCGGGGCTTCATTTGTCAATATTAGCTCAATCATAGTTTAGAAAATTCTAGCCCAGGTAGAAACGAAAATCTGACTCCGCCACTGATTGGAGTAAGAATAAAATTTAATGATTTATCGAATGAAAGAAAAAATATAACTTACAAAATTTGATGAACTAATAAAATTAATATCCCTCAAAATTCTTAGATAATTCTCTTTTTCATGTCATCTAGCCCACTCTCAAAAGTCAGAAGTCCAATTTTCATACAATTGACTTCACATTTTTTTATTCAATTCCTACAATCTAATCTCATCTTCATCTTTATTTTGTTCTTCTTTTCCTTTTCAATCATCCCATATTTCTTCATTTTTTTCCCTAAAAAAACAATTAAACTTGTTTCTGCATATACATTTAGGTATCTAAGAGCAAAGTATAATATTTTTTAAATTTTATATTAAATATTTTGTCGTTTATGTATTTTATTTTTAATTTTTATTGTGATTTAGCTCTTGTGTGACATGAGTGACAAATAAATTATATGTCAAAATTATGGTCAATATTGAAAGTCAAAATCAAATTATGTTCCAAAATTTTGGTCAATGGGTAAGGTAATATATTTGGAATCATATATAGAAAGTTAATATTAAATAAAGTTTCCCTCTCAATAATTTTGTTTAATAAAGTTTAAAATTTTAGGCCAATGTGTAAATTGAAAGTAATTATATGTTTAGAAATCAAAATATGTTTTTGTAATTTTGGATATTTACAAGCAATAATAGGGCAACATAGCATAAATGAACAGCATGAATTTTGAAAGGAGCTTTAGGCATTTTTGAGAAATTTATTGGATTAAATCAATAATTAATAAATATTTAAAATCGAACAAGCTCAAATGACAAATTTATTGGATTAAATCCTTATTTTTATGGTCGCAGAGACATGGATATTTTTCTCTTAGCTCTAAATGTTTACATTAATAATTGCATTGTAATGATTAAAGCAATATTTCCAGTAGATTTCGAAATCTACAAAATATTATGGAACAACAAAAATCATATTGTGGATGAGAGGATGGAGATTTTGGCAGTGTTGATGCTGTTAGTTTTAAATAATTTATTTTGAAGTCATAGTTTTAAAATTTTTATTTTCCATTATATTAAATTAATTTTGGCTCATAAATTATTTTTTTGTTAAAATATAAAATTATGTGATTTATATTATTATTTTTTATGTCAGTATATCAAGTTTTGTTTTATATCTTGGGAAAAAAAAAATTTGGCCCTAAATATTTATCTTTTTGCGATTTTAATTTTCTATTTACCAAATTTCAATTTTAGTAAGCTATTTTTGTTTTTTTGCAATTTTAGGCTTATTTTTTTTACATGACAACAATGTGGAGTTTATGTGGTGGCGACATGACGTTGACATATACATTGTCACATAAGCACTCATGATGAAAAAGACTAAAATTGTCAAGAAATTAAAGATACAAAACTAAAACTGAAAATTGACATCATAGAAGATCAAAATTTATATCTTATTTTATATATGTTCTAGTTTTGGCAGATGTCAATAGCATACGCTGTCGCACGACACCACATCAATACCACATCGGAAAGACATTAAAATCGCACAAAAAAAACAAAGATATTGGGAGAATACTTAAATTTAACTACAACAATACCAAAACCAAAATTGACAGCTGTCAATAGCATACGCTGTCGCACGACACCACATCAATACCACGTCGGAAAGACATTAACATCGCACAAAAAAAACAAAGATATTGGGTGAATACTTAAATTTAACTACAACAATACCAAAATCATAAAAACATATAAATATACAATACCAAATCGCCAAATATTCCAAAAAATGTGTTATAAGTTGATATAGATAGTCTTGGTCCTCTAATCAGTTAAGATCAATTCTTAGTATAATAAATTGGTTTATTTCACATTTAATCCGATTCAGACAAATTGAAAAACCAAAAATCTATATACATCAACTTGTAGGGTCAATTTCGAAATTTTTTTCAAAAGATAACCAAGCTACATAGCTACATGAAATGCATTCCCGAACATCATAGTAACACTTGCACTTGAATAACTTCTATTCCCACCACATCTGGACATGGAAATGAAATAAATAGTTATAACAAATGCGTATTTTATATATATATATATATATATAAAAAGAGGAATGAAGAAACCTAATTATAGAACTGAATTTGGATCCACAGAAGTAATGGTTGTTGGGCTGAAAATAAAAGACGAACACCAAGCAAGGGAGGCGGGTGACAAGCTAAACCCAAGCGGGCTAAGATCCCCATAAGTAGTATCAAATGATCTCCGTTGAGTTTCTTCATACAATGGCCTCATGGCCAGACGATGAGCATGTGGCGGAGAGAGGTTGAGAGGTGGCGGCGCCACCTCTTGCAGCCGCGTTGGCTGGAACTCCTGTGCACTCGTCAGCTTCTGAACAACATCCTTAAAGGCAAGGGGATCAACCTTGTAAATTTTTGGCGGGGTTGGCGGCAGTGGTGCGATGGGTTTCTTCATGATATTCTTGGATGGGTGCTTAAGAACCGAATGAAGCGACGAACGGAAACCCACCGGGATTTTTCCGGTCTTTTTTTCTGGTTCTTGATATCGAGGGTTAAGTTGGACTGAAGAATTCGATGAATAAGAATCATACGAAGAAGACGACGACGAGTCCATTGTTATTCAGATAATTTCTGATGAAAATTTCCAGGTATTTCGGAGAGCTATATATAGATATAGTGCATGGATACATTATTAAATTCAAGTATTTTAATTCAAATACATAGGGAAAGAGAAATGAAACACCTTGAAATTGTATAAATCCAAAATGGGCTCGGATTCTATTATTAATTTGTCGTAAGCGTCGGCGATTGGATTGCAAAATTTGACCAAGTAAAGGAATTGGCTCACCCCTATTATTGTATCATTCATTGCTGTGGTTGACATTAGGTTTGTTGACAAAATTAGTTAACATTAATAATAATTTCATTTATAACTTTTATATTTAAGAGATAATTTATGTTAGTATACATACCTTTAATATAAGTTGAAACTAAAATGAATCAGCAAAACCAAAAAAAAATCAAATTATTAAAAATTTGCGGGAAGTGAAAAAATAAATTCAAACATTTACGAGAACTTACCGATGAAAAATATGAAAGGAGCGAATGAAATGAGAGTAAAATTTATAATATTATAATTAATTCGAAATTATTAAAGTTATGTTATTGCAGCTTTAATTTAATACATGTGCGGAGACGTGCAACTCTGAAATAATTTAAACATTTCACTTGTACTATTATTTTTTTTTAAAAAAAAGGTAAGAGCGTGACTTACTTTTTTTAAAAAAATAATAAAGTAAGTCACGCCATCTCAGATGGCGTGACTTGTTTTTTTTTTTTAAAGAGGCGTGACACATTAGTTTGTTAAAAAAAAAATTTTTACCTTATTCTATTAAATTTTTAGAAAATATGCGGTAAACAGTTAAAAAGCTCCAAATTATATGGCTTCTAGAGCTGATATTCTCACTTCCACAATACTATATTGTTGAGGAATTAATTAAGATGTATGATGGGTTTTCTAGAGAATTTGTAAACTAAATTGATCCGATTAAACATTTAGCTTAAATTATATTTTCAATTCAATGCAGTTACTTGGTTTCTTTTGCATTTTTTGGTCTTTTCTCCCTGAACCAATGATAAATATAATACTGAATATTCGGCTGACCGTTTCTGATATGACACTGAATATTTCTACGCTCCATTAACAATAAAAAAAGTTAAAAGTGAAAAAAAAACTAAATTATTGTATTAATGACTATCATCGATTATTATAAGACCAAAATCCAATTTAATCAACTTCAAGTGTTTATTTCCCAAAGAAAGTCCAAAAATAAAAAAATAGTGCCTTTGGATAGAGGTAAGCTTTTGTAATTTAGTGTAGCATCAATAGCGGATTTGAAGTGAATTTTTTATATACAATTAGACTGTCTCCTAAACTGGTCTCCAGCATTTATTGGGAGCTGCCATCTAGAATATATAGATCTAAATTTAGACAAAAACTTGTGTGAGACGATCTCACGGGTCGTTTTTATGAGACGGATCTCTTATTTGAGTCATCCATGAAAAAATATT
Organism: Primulina huaijiensis; assembly: GCF_012295235.1. Classification (NCBI taxonomy): domain Eukaryota; kingdom Viridiplantae; phylum Streptophyta; class Magnoliopsida; order Lamiales; family Gesneriaceae; genus Primulina; species Primulina huaijiensis. The sequence goes on along the minus strand of NC_133310.1, from coordinate 1,795,671 downwards.
ACTTTTTATTGTGAATATCGGTAGGGTTGACCCGTATAACAAATAAAGATTCGTGAGATCGTCTCACAAGAGACCTACTCCTAAATTTATGGGTGAGTTCAAGATAACTTAAGAGTAATATCTTAATTTTAAATCTAATTATTCATGTTTTATCACATAAGCACTATTAATTCTTAGATACGTGATTAGGGTACTATCCTACCCTTGGGGCAGCATCTCATCTCCAATTATCTAAAAAGCCGAGCTGATTGACGTTAGAGGCGTGTTTGGATTGATGTATTTTAAGCTATAGATTTCAAAATTCGTAATTATAAATCTATTTGATTTCTTAGATGAATATATGTTAGGTGAATTCATGAATTTTAAATCCACCATTCTACTAATTTATATAGATGTAATTATAATTCTTATGGATTTGAAATACATTCAAAATAGATGTCATTTTAAATCCATTTTTCAAACCCTTACTCAAATTAAATACGAAAATCCAAACACAACCTTGAAGAAAAACTCGACAACCATTAATGAGTAACGACGTGAGATAAGTGGATCCAAATTTTTCTTTCTTTCAACAAAATGATGTAAATTCCATCTACCGGACATCGTCTCATAATAATATGTTCTTAATAACTAATAGATAATATGTACACTTCTTCCTATATATTTGTAGTTCATTTTAAAGTAAAAAACATCTATGGTAGATATTATATTATTGGAAATGATAGTATATTTGTTTTGATTATGATAAAATGTTAATTAAATGGATGGGAATGTAACTTGTTTCCCCATCAACTTTTCCTAGTTTGAGTTTTAGTCTATGAATTTTTCCAAGTGTGGTTTTGGTGCATGAATTTCATCATTTTTTGTTTTCAATCCTACTTCGTCAGAGTGCTGATGTGTCATCAAAAAATAATGACATGACATTGGAAATTATTAATTTGTCTCATGTCACATAAGTAATTAGGCCAAAATAGTTGAAAATTAAAAGTTGGTATATGAAAATCAAACTTGAAAAACTTAGTAGATCAAAACCCAATAACAAAAGTTAGTAGACAAAAAATTATTTTTCTTCAACAGATTATAGGTTTTGACAAAAGAAAAGCAAACCGCCAATTATGGTAGTTCAGCATAGCTGCTTCAATTCTAGAAATATTAAAATACATTGAGATTTAAAATGACGATCATATCATAATTTTAAAAATAATAATGGACTAAACTGAATTTAAAATAATAAATTAAAAAAAGAAAACAAAAACATGAAAGCCAATTTTTCTACCAAGGATTGAACTGGGGACTTCAATGTCCAAACAAATACTATGTCCAATAAGATTTAAGTGTTTTGGATTAGAAACTTGACACTTTATTAACATGTTTAATTATACAGACAAACCATCATATCAAATCTTCTACTCTATTAAGAAAAATACCTAATAAATAGTAATAAATTATCTTTATAATTCTTCCAAAAGTGGAAAAAATTTAAAATCTTTGTATGATTTTTATTATACACATTTGATGTTCACATGTGTTTATTTAGTCATCTTATCGAGCTCGAATATATTTTTTACTCTTTCATTTACAACGATTTTCTATCTAACGTCGTCTCTCGATAGAACCATACTACATACCGTTCCGGATAACCACAACACATGTTCCCCAATTCTTGAATCCTAACGGTAGCCGGCATTTCCACTGCAATAATTCAGATATTTGCTAGATATACAGTACCTTGTNATATAAAAAGGATTTAAAGTTTAATTTTGATGCCATTTGTTTTTGGTCGTACAGTTTTTATTATTAAGTGGCGGCTGTGCAATCCATTTGACTTGGAAAAGTTGCAAGTGGGATTACCCTTAATTTATTGATCAAAAAATTTGTGAAAGAGTTCTTGCTTTTTTTACTTAGAAGAAAATAATTCTCAATACTTAAATAAATAAATAAAATCCTTAAATTTTAATCGTATTATCATACACTAATCAATAGTCTTGGTTAACAATTTTTGATACGTTTTGAATTGATAATTTGAAGCTAAAAACTCAAATTCATAAGAATAATTTTATCGATTAGTTTGGATAAATTTATTTTACTATTGCTTTTAAATCCTTAACTATCTATTTTTTAATAATTATTATGAATTTCAAATTAATCTCAATACAAAACAATTTCAAATACTTAAACATGTAATATCTACGTGAGCTAAGAGTAACTTTTAGAGTTATGAAAGCAATGACGATCAATATTCCAAATCAAATCAAATCATTTAATAGTCAAAAACTTTCGAAATGATTTGTTTATTTATATATTCGTTCGAGTCAATGGTTATTGATGATCATCAAGAATTCAAACCAGAATTTTAGGGTTCTTTGATATAGTGTATTAAAGAACGCTCCGACACATAGAATAAACAATGGTAATTTCTTCAATCATTAATACAAAAATTAAAATGTCATATTCAAGATTTTTAGAAATATAAATTTTATCTTCAGCATATACATTACACATCTTATACCGACTCAATATTTGAGTTTGCTACTCTTTTTAAAAAATAACATTTTAAAGAGAAAATTTTATATTTAGGATGTGTAACTTACATGTTTTTATTTTTGATTGTGTTATTGGTTAAATTTACAGTTTTAGCCCAATCATTTGCACCTTTTCTATTTATGGTGTCAGAAATTGATGATGTATCACTGAAACTCAAAAATTTTAAATATTTTTTTACTTGAATTTGATTTTAATTAAGGCTCGAATTTGAGTTCGAATCGAAAAACGAACATTGTAGGTACGAATGCTTGTCGTTCTACCAAAAGTTATAGCTGATGGTAACGATGCAACTCTAATATTTTAAACCGCAAGCAGCCCAAGAGACATGGTTTAATCGTTCTACTCGGCATGAACAATTATTATACTTCAACAATCTATCTCCCAATAATTGCACTCCTTGCAATCAATAAGAATAAAACTCATGAACTTGACTCTGATATCAATTGTTAGTATCAAGCTCTTACCACTAGACAAAATGTTATAACTGTTAGCCAAGACACAACTTTATTTTCTTATATTTGTGGCAGCGCAAAGTACACTTAGGTGCTTATGGTTATGGCTGTTAGGCCATGAGCTCGGGAGGTGTGTGTCTATCTGTTGGTGTTATTTTATATCTCTTAGATACTAGTATTATCATTTCTCTACTAACGATCATATCTCCAACAAAGACAATATTACACTTTAAGATCCGACGTAATTTTTTTTACGGCTCAGCCAACCAGAACAAGCAGCACAACGTCAACAGTTTGACGCCCGAAAACTTTCTAAGAGGTCACTTATCTCAGTACTACTCTACTAATGCACGCTTAACTCAACATCTCCCCTCAAGAAGTATAGAAATATGCTTCTTGGGAAACTTGAACCAATGATCTCGCTATGATATAAATTGTAGGATCGAGCGTTGTCGTTTTACCAAAAATTATAGCTGGTGGTACTGATGCAACTCAAATTTTTTAAACTGCATAGCAGCCCAAATGCGTCATGGTTCGATCGCTTTACCTAATAGAGACAATTATTGCACGTCAACAAAAATCTTCGCGAGTTGCTAAAAAATGAAGGCTCAAATTATATTTATTTAATATATTATACTATTATATTAATAAAATATTAATGCTCTCAAGTGAACCGTGAACTATCAAATAAAATAATTTGTACTCGAATTCACCGAGAATAAAAAGGTTGAACATGTTCAAAGCCCACAATATTTATTAGTTTTTAAAACTCGACCATATATATTCTCAAATAATTAGATTTCAAGATTGTAATTATCACATAAATGTCCTACACGTGTTTATAGGAAAATTCACACAAGTTCGAATTTCCTTCTCATAATTCACTACTAAACTTTTGATAACTAAATTAATTTGGGACCAGAGGTTAGGAGTGACATGAACAATACGGAATCAAATATATAATGCAATGGAGGGGATCAATTGACCCCTCTTCGTATTCTATCACAAGGATTGATGTTAAAGATATTGATAAAAATATAGACTGTTGTGTTACATTTGACTGGGAAAATCTTGTGTGCTCTAAGTTAAGCTATTTTGGATTTTGATTAACTAAATAGTATAAATTTGTTTTTCCATCGTGCTAATGTGACATGTCCCTATTTTCTACTGTCATGTTATAATTTTACAGTCACGTGTTAGATTTTTCTAGTGTCACATCTACATTTTCACACATCTACTATCATCATGATGAAATAAGACTAAATTCACCAAAACTTAATTTACATAACCAAAACTCAATTTCGACTACTTTGGATGACCAAAATCTAAATAGAAAAACTTATATAGCACAATTTTGCTTATTTTTCCTATTTTACTAAATTAATTTCAATCGATTTAAGAGTTATGTAACCATTAGATTGGCTTGCAAGTTGCAGCCCGGCTATTTTTAATTTAAAACGCAGAAACAATATTATATTATATTATATATATGATCATCTAACAAGTAACATCCTACATCGGGATACTTGATATCAAATGTGTATTTATTTTGTTAGATATAAATACTATATCTTAATAATAATAATAGCATTTTCCAAAATTTAATCTTTGGAACGAGGATCAATATTCAACGAGAAAACATTGTTACTATATAAAAATGAATTGAAAATATAAGTCGGTGTTCGTCACATGGACATGTTGAAAGAATTCCTCACAACTTTCAGGTTAACGGTATCTAACCGTATTTAACTATTTACACTAATCATAATAATCAATTCAAATTAATGAGCTAATTCAAACACAGAATTTTGATGCACTGTACCCCAAACATCGGCAAATAGCGGGGATTGACAATTGACAAAATGAAACTACTTCTGGACCGACCAATAGTTTATCAAACATTGATGCATGTGTCGCAGTTGATCCGCCACATAGTTTAATGTGCAATTGGATGATTGGACATTGAATNTTGAATGACTTTTCATTTCCACCATTTACCTTCTTCTTTGGTACAAAAATTATTCTCACATATCGTAATTTAAGGCTGATTTTATGAATTTATTATTATTTTTTTAAATTTGTCACCGGAAGCTTTGGATAAATTAAATGAATCATTTTAACTAGGAGCTAGCTCCGGATTACATCATTATTATCAGTATTTTTTTTTATAAATTGATAAGTTCTTGATATTACAATTGATATCAGAACAAATTTTTGCATGTTTAATTTACGTGGAGTGTAATGAGTACAAAGATTTAAAAAGATTTTTGTGGTGCAAAGATTATCCTTATCACGAGAGAAACTGACACACGACACTTGTGCTACCGTATGTTAAAAAGATTTTTGTTTCACTTTTTATCTTAAAATATAAATTTTTGGGAACATGTTATATGTTTGAATTTTGTATGAAGTTACGGTCAAAATCATATGCACATGGTCGGTCCACACAAGCATCTTGATCATAATGATATAATATGATCAGTATGATATTATTCTTATTATTTTATGTAAAGAAGAAACACATATAAATACCGTCTCCTCTCTCGACTTCTGTCATCCAATTCAAACTACACAATCCACTCCTTAAATTCTAGACATTTAATCCGAAGAAATTAATTATGGGCTTCAAGGGTCAGAAACAGAGCATGCTGATTCGATGCATGAAAGGGCCAATCAGAATTCTGGTCCGAGCCCGTGACTTGTACTTTCAAAACATGTCCAGCAACGGCGTGCATGTGTTCTCCGGCGGTGCCATGAGCTGTCCAGCTCCTCAACTCGGGAACCTCTCAAGAAACACCATTGTGAGCTCGTCGAATTCCCGTCGCAGTCCGAGCTCAAGTGGGTACTACAGAAGGTCAAGTCCGATGATCAGACGAACACCGGTGGTGCCTGCGCCTCGTAGCCATTCTGTTCCCATCGGCCGGATTGATGAAGACAAGTGTTGTCATTTCGGAGTAGACGACGAGCCGGAGATGGTTTATCCGAAAAGTAAAAATTGCGCGGCTACCAGAAGAAGCATTATTGCGTATTGACGATTTTATGATGGATGCTAATTAAATATCTCAGGATTTGATGGTGGTGTTTGAAATTCTTGAGTTCGTGTAGCGTCCATCATTGTTAAAGAAATATATGCTGAGGAATAGTTAGATCATGACATTTTGTCATACTTCGTACTTTTAAAACTATTATAGTTTGTTAGTTAAGTTCATTTCCAATCACAGATTGTTACAATCACAATCTGTGTTACTACTACCTACAAATTTATCATATGCATTTAATATGACAAGTAAAAAGAAGTCAAGATTCATTAACAAAAAATGTTTATATTGTAACTCATATGATGGAAAAAGTAATAGAGATACACAAATTTAGTCTCCAAATGTAATTACAAGTAGTCTATATTGATAGATTAAGACTATTCAATAGTTTGCACTTTCTTTTTAAAATTTTATTCATTTTCATTAGAACGTTGAAGTGACATTATATAAGGTTGCAATTTCGGACGCCATGTCAGTAATTTTTGGTTTCACGACATCATTTTTCCAGTGCCACCACATCAGCATGCCATCAAAAAAGACTAAAATTGATTTTAAAAAGTGCAAATTAGTTAATTAAAATCGTAAATTGTCTGAAACATAATCAAAAAATCGTGCAAGTTACGAAATCAGAAAAATTAATTTTTTTATTGTTTAGCATCTTTTTTAGGAAAAATGAAAAGAGTACACATACAATATGCTTATATATATTTAAAGTAATTATAGTTAAATATTTTGACAATATTGACCAATTTGTTGGGTCTTTATCCAGGTGACACAATTGAGTTGGATGTACAAGTTAAGGCGCAATTGGATGGACAAATAATAAATAAAAAAATCTTACATTGAACACTTTATTTTATTATAATATGTAAACATGACCCTCGCCATTAGCCGTCATTCGATGTTCATTCTGACTTCTCATTTCCACTCGCTGTTATCTGTGCGGTATGCTATGGTACAAATAATGTTGTTCCATAAATAGTAATTAAAGACTGATTTTATGAATTTTTCATTTTAAATTAATTTCTCACTTGAAGGTTCGGAGATATATATAAATCATGATGTTTTGGACCAACCAAAAAAAATTTGAATTGCTATTTAAAAAAGAAAAGAAAAGAAGGAAATGCCGACCGTATTGCTCTAGTTTTATATGTTCTAGGCCAAATGCAACTTAATAAATATGAGTACAAAATTATTTTATCCAAAAATAAATGTCCATGATCATGACACATAAATATATATAGCCTCCAATTTCTCTCATCCGTATTCCGATCGATTCAAACTACACAATTCACTCCTTAAATTCTAAGTAAGATTAATCCGAAGAGAATAACGTAACTATGGGAATCAAGGGTCGGAAAGAGAGCAAGCTGATTCGAATCATCAAAGGGCCAATAAGAATTCTGGCAAGAGTCCGTGACATGTACTTTCAAAACATGTCCAGCGGCAGCGTGCATGTGTTCTCCGGCAGCGGCATGAGCTGCCCAACTCCTCAACTTGCGAGTCTATCAAGAAACACTAGCGTGAGCTCGTCCAACTCCAGTCATAGTACGAGTTCAAATGGGTACTCCAGAAGGTCAAGTCCGATGAGCAGACGAGCCACGGCAGCGCCTATGCCTCGCAGCCATTCGGTTCCGTTTGGTCGGATTGACGAAGACAAGAGTTGTGATTTCGGAGTAGACGACGAGCCGGTGCTGGTTTATCCGAAAAGTAGAAGTTGCGCAATTACCGGTTAGTTAGAATTTGTTGATAGAAATACATGTTGGACCTATAGATATCTCATAGCGTAAAGGAGTGAGTTTCTTGAAATCTTTCATGTTGTGCTTACTTTTGTTCAAAATTTGTGCAGTGATGATTCGTGTAATGATATAAAACTCCCAAGTTATATTAATATGCCGTCTTATGAACCTGCATGAATTGCGCAAAAAAGTTGACTCAGAAATGAGACTTTGAACAAGTTCTAAGTTTTTGCCAAAAGATTGTATTTATACACAGCAAGAAGATGAATCTAGGCTGGAATGATTAGCCTGAAGTTTCGATTCCGAGATCACACCGCATTCTTGTGTAGTTGTGCTGATCAGTGACAGTGAGTTAATGTGATATGAGTCTTGTTCGTAAATATGGCACGAATTCACTTGTGTTGCAAAATATATAGTTTAGTTCGCAATTGGAATTGGAACAGCATATTCCAGAAATTATTACACGCGCACATTAAATTTTATGTGAACACGAGAATTTTTTTCTGAAGAGCTGTACGTACGATTTCAATACTAAGAACATCGAGACGACAACTGATCGGTTAAGTTATCGACGGAACCGCTAAAACTGAATAAATGAATTTTTTACTGAACTTTTTGTAACCGATTTTAAATCAATTATTTCGGTCAGTACGTATTTGAATCAAGCAAATTTTCAAAAAAAAAAAATTAAGGAACTAAATTTACTTGTTGTGCTGGAGCTTTCTGTAAAGAGATTCATTTCATGAGAAAGAAGTATGCTTAAATTGGGTAAAAAGATTTTTTTGAAAAAAATCATGGGCCGACAACGAAAGCAAACGGCCAATCCAATACTATTCAAATAGGACCCTGTCAATAAAATAATTTTTTTTTAGAAATAAATCGGTTCATTATTTGATAACTAAAACCAAACCATTGATATTTTTAGAAATCATAATCGAATTGGGAGTTCAACCGAAATTTTGTTCATCCTAGCCATGACTAGAGATTAACACGGTGTGTTTGGCTGTTTTGTTTTGTTTTTTTTTTTGCTAAAACTCAAACTGATATTTTATGAATGGTTATGTTTGAAAGATTTCCTAAATTGCATTTTTTAAGTAAAATTTAAAGTACGGTTTCAGGCGGTATCAGGCTGTTTTATTAAATTTGTTTAGATATTTGTAGAGAGAATGAGTCATGGATTATCGATGATATATCATACAACCCAAAATCGAATATTTGTAATTATTGCTCAATATTTATTATATTTTAAACTTAAAACATTGCCCAATTCGCTTAGTCTTCTTACACAGGATTCATAGTTAGGAATACATTTATGTATGCAGGTGTCACAGTAGAGGCGGCTTGAGAATTAATTGTACAATTGACATTTTCATTTGCGCTCATTAAATTCAAGAATTCTGATTTTTTCATTAATATATAGCTCTTGTCTGAATAGCATGCTGTAGTAACACACACATATACAACACATACATATACATAACAAGTTTTTTTTTTTTTTTGTTTCTTTTTCAATATTAAAAATTATAGTAAACCTTACTCTAACCACATGGTCATAAATAAAAATAATATGAAAAAGAGAGTCAACCACTCAACTATAATAGTCCCAACTCCCAAGAGGTGGAACGACTCAACTGTAATGCCTTTACAGATGGGTTGTTCTTGCTCCTTTTTCAATAAATATATCACTAGAAAATAATTAATGGTCCACACCGCCAAAGAACACACACCCCTTTGGCGCAGACTCTGACTTGCCACTTGACAATGATTATATGTATAATTATAAATAAGTACCCTATTAATTAAATATGATAATATTTCTATTATTTTAATACATAGCACAAACACAAACAACACATATAAATAGCGTCTCCTCCTCCGGTTTCTCTCATTCACTTCATAATTACACAATCCACTCATTAAATTCCAATAACTTAATCCAGAAAAAGAATTATGGGCTTCAACAAAAAAAGCAAGCTGCTTCGATTCATGGAGGGGCCAATCAAGATTCTGGCCCGAGCCCTTGATTCGTACGTCCGAAACATGTCCAGCAGCGGCGCGCATGTGTTCTACGGCAGCGCCATAAGCTGCCCGACTCCTCAGCTTGGAAGCCTACCAAGAAACATCGGCGTAAGCTCGATCAATTCAGGTTACAGTACGATCGCGAGTTCAGACGAGTACTTGAGAAGGTCACGCCCCATGAGTAGACAAGACGTGTCAAAGCCGGCGCTTCTCAGCCTGTCGGATCCGATTGGTCGGATTGACGAATACAAGTGCTGTGAATTCAGAGTAGACCACGTGCCGGAGGTGGTTCATCCAAAGGGTATACGCTCCGCGGCAACGAGGAGAAGAAAGATTGCGAGTGTTGACGATGATTTTACGATGAATGTTGAATACAAAAGGATATGATGAAGGGGTACTGTTTCATCTTTTTTGTTGCCAGTCAAACCATCTTGATAGGCGATAGCAATATTAGTTTTGAATGAAATATTTATAGTCGGGCGACTGTGTTTGTCCACGTCCGCTAATGCCGTGATGGCGAGCATTTCTCTGGTGTAACACAATATATATTGTTGGGAAATATTGCAATTCTCGTTCGTCGTCTCTTTATAATTTTTGTAATTTTGATACTCTATATTATCAAAGTGAGTTTTGGTCATGTATATGTTAATATTTGGTAATTTTAATCATTTGTGTTAATAGTGTTGATGTAACCTTATAAGTATAAACATGTCGGTAAGATGTCTGGAAAGTTGACCTATCATGTTGATTGCCGCCAGTAATTGGATCTCCCGATTAATGGTCATAATCGAAATATGTTAAAATTAGTTAATTACTGTGGAATCAAATGAAGTGATAGAAGAAGACTTGTTGGAACTGAAAAGTGGACAGTTACTAACTGGAAAAGACAGTGATCTGTTACTTTGATAACACAGATATATATATATATATATGCGGAATAGATCAGAGAAGAGACGAGGCATTCATATAGAATTAACATCAGAAAAATTCACTATAAAATGAAGAAAGAAAGGGATACAAAGGAAATAAGAGAGAAATTGTGAGGTCAAGGGATTGAGTCTTGATTATAATTTCTTCTTGTTACATAGAGCTTGTATTGTAAACTCTTGGTATATTGAATGATAAAAAAAGTAGCTGGTTTTCCTCCCGTGGACATAAGGTGGTTTATAGCCGAACCACTAAATATTCAAACGGACGTTCAGTAGAAGACACTAAGTGTCACCATTCTTTGCCTTAGAGGCAAGCCCCTCCTTGAAGTTTCAATGGAGAAATCGACAACAGCAATATGCATAAAACTCAAACATCTCTATGACAAAGTCTCCTGCTAACATGCTATATATGAAACATAGATTGTATTCATTAAAGGTCGTCGAGGAGAAGAAACTCACATATCAAATTGAAGCATATTTGTGAAAATCCTGGATGATTTAGAGAACATCAATGTAAAACTCGATGAAGAAGATAAAACATTGATTCTATTAAATGCCCTCCCAAGAGCGCATGAAAATTTCAGAAATACGATTGTTAGGACCAATGGAATCCGGATATCTCCACACTGGTATGATATTGTCCACTTTGGGTTTTTAACCCTCATGGTTTTGCTTTTGGAACCACCCAAAAGGCCTCATACCAATGGAGATATCATTCCATCTTTATTAACCAATGATCTTTCTCTAGATCTTCCAATGTGGGACTTTGGTTGCATCCCAACAAGCCTCCCCTCAAACGAAGTTCCACTATTATTCTCATGGTTCCAGCCTCCCCTCAAGCCTTATTCGTCCTCCAATCGAGGTTACTCCACTTCACTGCGTTGGAGCGCACGTCTTACATAAATACTGGGAGCATAACCCACCTCGAGAGTTTAATCAAGGATTTTTACCCGGAGCTCTCACCTCCTTCGTTTAGGTATCGAGGATTCTACCCACACGGCTCGATCTAGACCATGGCTCTGATACCACTTGTTAGGACCAATGGAATCCAGATATCTCCACACTGGTATGATATTGTCCACTTTGGGTTTTTAACCCTCATGGTTTTGCTTTTGGAACCACCCAAATGGCCTCATACCAATGGAGATATCATTCCATCTTTATTAACTCATGATCTTTCTCTAGATCTTCCGATGTGGGACTTTGGTTGCATCCCAACAATCATCCCCGAAGTTCCACTATTATTCTCATGGTCCGAGCCTCCCCTCAAGCCTTATTCGTCCTCCAATCGAGGTTACTCCACTTCACTGCGTTGGAGCGCACGCCTTACATGAATACTGGGAGCATAACCCACCTTGAGAGTTTAATCAAGGATTTTTACCGGGAGCCTTCACCTCTTTCGTTTAGGTATCGAGGATTCTACCCACACAGCTCGATCTAGACCATGGCTCTGATACCACTTGTTAAGACCAATGGAATCCGGATATCTCCACACTGGTATGATATTGTCCACTTTGGGTTTTAACCCTCATGGTTTTGCTTTTGGAACCACCCAAATGGCCTCATACCAATGGAGATATCATTCCATCTTTATTAACCAATGATCTTTCTCTAGATCTTCCAATGTGGGACTTTGGTTGCATCCCAACAGCGATGCTATATGGGAAAGAACAAATGATTTCATTGGAAGAAGTAGAATCAGATTATAAAGAACTTCAAAGGAAATCTCAACAAAATAGTGAAACTCACGGTGAGAACCTCAAAGTTCAAAGGAGACGAGAAAAATCACAAAAAGGGCAAATTAATAAATCTGGATCAGGAAATCAATCGAGATGTAAGTGCTTCCATTGCCATGAGGAAGGGCATTTCAAACACGACTGTCCAGATAGAAAAAGAAGCCCCGTGAAAAACGAAAGGATTATGGTGAGGCTGTTGTAGATTCTGATGAATATGACTCAACAGAAGCTCTCGTAGTATCAGATTAAGACTAGAAGAATGAGTGGATTTTTTACTCCGGTTTTCATTCCACATATACCCTATAAAGTCTTGGTTCGAAACTTTCACAGAATTTGATGAAGAACTTGTTCTCCTTTGAAACAATAAATCATGTTGGGTAAATGGCATTGGAACCATCACATTAAAGATGCATGATGGTTTGGAAAGAACTTTACACAATTCATGTATGTCCCGGAACTCAAAAAGAATTTGATATCAATTTGGCACTAATGATTTGAATGGATATATGTTCAAGTCTGAAAAATGGAGTATTGAAAGTGTCTAAAAGGTCTCTGGTTGTGGTGAAGGCAGTGGAAAAGAATACACTATATATTTTTCCAGGGTCGACTATAGTGGGTGGCTCTGTCATGGCCCGAGGAAACATAGATAAATCGAAATTATGTCACCTAAGGCTTGATCATGTTACTGAAAATTGTGTCAAGGTTTAAAAAGCATGGAATTTAGAAACAACATGTCCAATATGTTTAGTAACAAGGGGTGTCATCTTTGATGAAACAAAGAATCAAAGATGGGCTACACACAGAGAATTAACATCATGAATGATCATGAGTCTCTTAAGTCTAAATCGCAAGTTGAGGTGGAGCAATCTGCAGACAATGACTCTTAGGAAGTTAGAGGTCAAGACCAACCATATGAGGCATATTCTGAGGATCAAGTTCAAGTAGATCATGGCTCTAGATCATACAAACTTGCTGGAGACTGGAAATGAGGATTATAAAAGCTCCAGAAAGGTTTGGACAAGCTGGTATGATCTATTATAGATTGACTCTAACAGAGCATGTGGAGCTACAAGAACCATGTTCCTTCAATAAGGTTGTATCTGGAAAGGACTTGAGCAAATGGATAAATGAAATGAGTGAGAAACTTGAATCTCTTGTAAAGAACAAAACATTGGTCCCCTGCTTCTTTTCCCAGCTTAAAAAGGACTGATTCTACTAGAAATCATGTTCACAAGGAGATAGTAATCTCAGGCCTAAAGGAAGCAAGGTGAGGATAGAAGAAGGCAACCTGCCACCAAGTAAGCCCCTCTTTCTCCTTGGACAGACCAAAGAGCCAACACATTTTTAGATTGCACTTTGTGAGAGATGTAATCTCCAAGGGGAAGTGCTGGACCAAAATATTCCTGCCGAAGATATCCCAGCGGATATGATGACAAAGACATCACCACATGCCAAGTTCAGACATTGTTCCAACTAGGTCAAGTCTATGGAATGGAAGTAACTCGATAGGAGGTGGAAAAAACTAACTATTGGAAACGTGGTGGAGATTGTTGGTAAGCTATATCGAAAGTTGACATATCATGTTGATTGCAGGAAGTGACTGGATCTCCCGGTTAATGGAAGTAATCGAAAGATAATAAAATGAGTTAACTACTGAAGAATCAAATGAAATGATATGAAGACTTGTTGGAGCTAAAAAGTGGATTGTTACTAACTAGAAAAGGGAGTGACCGGTTGCTTTAATAACGCATATATATGTGGAATATATCAGAGAATAGGTGAGATATTCAGATACAATCAACACGAGAATAATTCACTATATAGAGAAGGGAGAAAGGGATACAAGGGAAACAAAAGAGATTGTGAGTTCAAGTGATTCTGACAAGAGATTGAATCTTGATTGCAATTTCCTGTTGTTACATAGAGTTTTTATTGTAAAATCTTGATATGGTGATTGATAAAAAAAAGTGGTTCGTTTTCCTCCCGTGGACGTAGGCTGGTATATAATCGAACCATGTAAGTTATGTTTGTGCATTGATTGATTGGTTTAATGGTGTATTTTTGTTCATGCACATTTTTCATTCTTAACTTGTTCAACATAGTGGGTCTTGATAGTACATGTTTACAAGGATAGTTCTAGACGTTCTATAAATGCAACAACAATTAATTCATAATAGTAGTCCAAATATTAGATAAAATGATGAAAACAGTGTTTTTAAAATCGGACTAATCAGTTTGCGATCGACCGGTCGAACCGGCCATCGGTCTGGTTTGGAACAAGCTTATAAACAATTTTTATAGTCAAATCGATCACAACCGGTCTGTCCGGTTCACCCATTTTTAAATTTTTTTTAAAAAAAATTATTTTATTTTAAATAAATTTCTTTCTTATATTTATAATTTGAAATTTTATTTTTTTGATTATTTAATTATTTTTTGGATTTTGAACTTTAGTAGAATTATTATTTCAGTAATATTACACTTTATTTTTATTTGTTTATTTTAAAAAAATATAGATAAAATTATATTTGATTATGTTATGATGTTTAGATTTTAAAAGTTGATAAATATATATATATTTAATTATTTTTATACATATTAATTAATATCTTTTAAATTTAAAATATATTATTAACTATATTATATTATTATTTTTTATAATATAATTGTTTTTCGTTTATCGGTTCAACCGATTTAAACAATTGAACCTTTTTTCAAGGTAAATCAGTTCGACCATCAGTCCAATTATGAAAACATTAGATGAAAGTATATTTGCATACATTAAATTAGAAATATTGAAATATTTTAATTTAAAATAATTAAATAAATAATATGTATGAAGTACTTATAAAAAAAAATTGTGGAAATGTAATAACCATTATTTACATTAATATAAAAAAATTGTTTTGATAAATAAATAATAAAATAACGTTACATCTATTACAATAAGACAAAAAAAATGTCTAAAATGAATACAGGACGTGAAATGGTGAGATATTGGAAAATTTAATTGGAGGGTAAATAAAATATTTTATCAGATGAAAATAATAAATAGAAGCAACCCAAATTTATTTTTCTGTTTTGAAATGTTTATATTTATTGTGTTTTATATATTTTTTTATTGGAATGAATGAAGCATGAAAAGAATTAAAATTTTTAAATAAAAACGTAGCGTCAATGTGAATTATACTATAAGTAGTAAAGTGGCCCAAAGAATGAGTTTAAAGTATCGCCATAATTTTTTTTTTAGTGATACGACATTGAAAATATTAGTATTTTCAGAGTCACGTAGTCATCAAATTTCGATGTTATTTAAGTATTTTTCAGTTTTACGTTAACATTTTAGCAACTATAACACGTAAATATTCCCAATTTCACAATTTTCCATTTATTTCTTTTAAAAAATTTATATATTAGGTTTAAAACAAAAACTCCATCGTTTCAAATCAAGATCAAGCACAACCTAAGGTCAAGTTCACTGTGTTTATTAAGGTATTATAATTTTAGGTTTCATGAATTTCAAATCCTTTTATTTGATATTTTAAATCATTATTTTAATCTATATGATTATTTTATTTTTGAAAGTCGACACGATGAGTTTTAATTTCAAGATTCTGAAAATTGAGGTGCTTTAAAATCTAAATTTTTAATAATAATCTCAAATGCGTAGCTTGTAAATTAGGAGCTATGTCTCATATATATGGCGCCCATACGCTGCTCACAAAATAATTTAGATTTTGCAATATCATATATAAAGATCTCAATAATAAATGTATATATAAAATCATAAATCATTAGTTTCAACTCAAATCTAATTTAAATTTTAAACCAAATTTCAAACCTAATATTGTATTATCATATGTATGATCATCAATTTTAAATATTAATATCTAATTATAATATTAATATTTAAATTTTGGTAAAAAAATTATTAACACATTAATATATATAAAGGACACAAAATTTTAATACTTGCAGGACAGGCCAGATAAATAACACTCCATAGTATTTAATATTTTCAATATTTTTTATTATATAAAATAACAAAAAAATTATCCCAAAGTTTATTGAGAGTACATAAAATTTCGTTAATTTTTTTTAACAAAATATAAGTATTGGGATGTATAAAATTTTGTTAATCTTACATAAAAATAAAAAGATATATTTATCTTATATCATTATTAAAACATTATAATTACGTTCTTCTAAATTTTATATTTTTAATTAAATTATGTTTTTAACATGTTTAAATAAACAACCCGTAAGTTTTTTGGCAACTAATTCAAATTTGTTGGTATCAAAGGCTTATCAATAAGACAAAAGCTATAACTGTTAGTCAAGACGTAATTATTTTCTTATAGTTGTGGTAGTGTAGAGCCCCATGCTAAGAGACTGTTGGACATAAAAGACTGCATTGATATCGGTGTCAATAGGTTGAGTTGTTAGGCACGTGAATGCGAGATGGACATTGGGGTCGTGCCTCGCTGCTGGTACTATCTCAGTCCCTCGATATCGATATCATCCTGATATGCCTCTATTGATGTCCCCGACAAAGATTGTTTACCCTTAAGATTTGGCGTTCCCTTTTTTACGATTCATTTAACCAACCAAATCAAACAGCACAACGTTAGTAGCATGTCGTACAAGAGCATTTCCTAGGAGATCACCTATGAGAGTATTTCTCTCACCTTTACACATTTAACCCAACAATCCCTCTCCAAGAAGTATATAAATATGTTTTTTGAAAGATTCGAACTCATGATCTCGCTCTGGTACCAGTTGTTACGACTGAGTGATTGACGCTTACCAAAAGTTATAACTGGTGGTAATAACAAAACTCTAATATTTTAACCGTACGGAAACTCAAATACCACATTTCAATTACTTTATCAAACCGATACAATTATTGCACACAAGAGTGGACAATAATTCTGTTAAACCGAATTAACTAACAAAACCAAACTAATTCGGAAATTTGGTTATGTTAATTCAGAAATTCGGTTTTATTTTTCAAAAAATCGGTTAAATCGGTTCTGTTTTGATTTTTTATTTTCCGAAATAAAAGGTTGACCAAGTCAGATAACTAAATGCCCCTTGATGAGATCTCTCCTAATATTTGCTGATGACTCTCCATAAGTTTAAGTGTCATTAACAAAATATGCCGTGCAATTAATGCAAATCACAATCCATCATATAATTAACCATAGTTAAATATCATATACTATTCTAAGAATGACAATCGCAATTAATAGCCAATTTAAGCAACACATGCATCGTGCTATTGTATTGCAACCTATACTGGGGTTAGTTTCTGAAATCGATAACTATTAAATATATTTATGCATGTGAGTATATGGTTGAGTCAATTGGGTAGTTAATATAGTTGACTTTGAAACAATAAATATAATTAATCGAATCCTTTATTATATCATTACAATTTGGAATATTAACATCATTTTTTTATTATCAAAATTCAGCGTTTTCAAATGTAAGAAAAAATATATGAAATCATGATATCTAAGTTATATTTAAATGTAAGAAAAAATCATGAAATCATGTAAGAAGTCAAAATTTTTTTTTAAGAAAACAATATTTTCAAAAGTCAACAACTATCATGCATTTAGCGATGGGTGCTCCTTTGTTCAAACAAATATATCTCTGGCTGGTACCTAAACACATGCACATGCAATGGGTTCACCCACCAAAGAAAACACCCCCCTTTGCCCCTTTTTTAGATTAAATTAATTCGATATCATTTGCGACTTGATTATATAATATAATATGAATATTATAATCCAACGAACAAATTCCCATAACACATATAATAACCATCTCCTCCTCTGGTTTCGATCATTCTCTTCAAACTAATCTTAGTACTTAATCCGAAGGAAGAAAGAATTATGGGCTTAAAGGTTCGCAAACAAAACTTATTGGTTCGATTCATGAAAGGGCCAATCAAGATTCTGGCCAAAGCCCGTGATTTGTACGTCCAAAACATGTCCACCAGCGGCATGCATGTGTTCTATGGCAGCGGCATGAGCTGCCCGACACCTCAACTCGGGAGCTTGCCCAGAAGCGTAAGCCTCGCCTCCTCGAATTCGAGTTACAGTACCAGTTCAGACGAGTGCTCGAGAAGGCCTAGTCCAATGGGCAGAGCGCCTGTGCCTCGCAGCCAGTCGGTCACGATAAGTCGGATTGATGAAAACAAGTGCTGTGAATTCGGCGTCTACGATGTGCAACCGAAGGGGGCGTATCCAAGGAGTAGAAGCTGCGTGGCTGCTAGAAGAAGTAAGATTGCGAGTGGTGATCGTGATTTTGAGATGGATGTTAAATACAGACGACTTTGATCCATTCTGGAGGCTTAATGTGTTATTTTCTGTGCATGCTTAATCAGCAATATTATATGATCAATGAATGAAATAAGAATGGAAACGTTTGCGGTTTATTTAAGAATGTTGGCAATAATTACCGGTGATTGAATTTATAATACAAATCATACAATATTCGGTTTATAGTACGCAAATATTTGGGAGAGATCTCCTTATGGAAAGAAAACTCGAATTGTATTAACGAAAGACGAGTCAACTCTACCAATATTCACAATAAAAAGTAATACTTTTAGCATAAAAAGTAATAGTTTTTCATGGATGACCCAAATAAGAGATCTGTCTCACAAAATACGACCAGTGAGACCGTCTCACACAAGTTTTTGCCAAGAAAATTTGAAACAATAATGGGTTATTACAACTACATAGTATCTAAGATCCTGATAGGATGAACTGAACAGGGAAATTAAGAATTATTCGACTTAATAATAATAAACTTGATAAAATTGCAATATAAATTTCAAGAATCAATTGAAAATTGACATGCAGATTCAGGAGGGTACTATCTTTTTTTTTATTTTATTTTAATCAATGGTTGAATGAAATTATGAAGTATGAAAAGTGCGTGAGTTTAAATATATTCACTATTTATTTTGCAAGTAAAACCTACAGGGAATCGTTGTTATTTAATGATACCAAGAAATCCTTGCGGTTTTTGAAAACTCGAGAATGGGTTTTCAAAATAAATTTCGAATTTAGTATAATATATTATGATTAAATTTTCAGACTTTGAAAAAATTATTTATTAAATCTCATATTGTATTTAATTTTGTACACATCATAACTAAATCAATACTTTTAGAAGAAAATATAGTTTAAAAAAAAGTTGAATCTAAAAATACAAAATATGTTGAAATATATAAAATTGAAAGGAAATGAAAGTGAAGAGATTGTATATGAGAATGTGACATATGATTACTTTCATTTTGGGATTATAAAATGAACATCACAATCTGAATTAAATAATAATAAAAATAATTAACCAGACATTTTAAATAATGGGCCAGTTGGGCTCGTAGATCATGGTGTGTCGAAAGCTGTTTGGGATCATATGATTAATGGGCTTTGAATAAGCCATCTAGGTTTCTATATATGGTGGGTCCTGAGTTGTTTGGTTTGGACTAGATTTTTAAAGGTCTTTGTAGTCAGGGGTGAGCGTCGGTCGGTTCGATCCGTTTTTCTCTATAACGGTTCGGTTTTTCGATTTTCGATTTTGAATATATCTGGTCCAAAACCAAACTATTTTATTACGGTTCGGTCCGGTTTTTTTTGTAATATGGTTCGGTTATATGGTCGGTTATATACGGTTTTATAATATTTTGTTAAGAAATAAAATTATACATCACTTGATGCTTGATGGATGCAACACATATAAAAGAAACAATGATAGTAGATTGGTAGAACATATACGATTACAATAAACTTATGACTTAACAATCTAAGCTTCAATAACAATTTGAAATACAATTTCAAACAGTAGCTTTTCAATAAAAGGATACACAGTCATTAGATTCCAATTTCAATTCCAAAATGCACATAGATTTTGCATCCCAAATGTCAATACATTTAACAATATGAGCTTCAATAACAATTTGAAATTCCAATTATCAATATTGGACTTGTCACATGACTAAGGCTCATTTCTTAGCTCATTATACAAAAAGTCATATAGTTAAATATAATATGGCTGGTTCAGTTATTTCGGTTTTCTGAGGATCAAAATCGTAAACCGAAACGAAAAATCGAATTTCTTTAATTTTGAAACCGTAACCGACCGAAAAATCGATAAAACCAAATCATTTAAACTGGATTTTTCGGCTCGATCGATTATTTCGATTTTAACCGATATATGTCCACTCCTACTTGTAGTGTGCCAGTTGGGCTTCTACATATTGGTGTGTGGAAGACCAAAACCCTAAACCCCAGTCTCATATCGTTTGCTCCTCCGGTTCGTATATTTGTCCTCATTTACGTTCGGGTTTTTCGACATGGCGGAAATCAAGCTTTCCGAGATGCGAGATCTGACCCGAATTGAAAGAATTGGAGCTCATTCCCATATCCGGGGCCTGGGCCTCGACTCCGCCCTTGAACCACGCTATTCCTCCGAGGGTATAGTCGGCCAGACCTCCGCCCGGAAAGCTGCCGGAGTAATCGTTAAGATGGTGCAAGAAGGAAAAATTGCCGGCCGAGCGGTCCTCCTAGCTGGTCATCCCGGCACCGGGAAGACTGCTATCGCTATGGGCATGGCCAAATCCCTCGGCCAAGAAACCCCTTTTGCTATGCTTGCAGGAAGTGAGTTGTTTTCCCTCGAGATGTCGAAAACTGAAGCGTTGATGCAGGCCTTCAGGAAGGCTATCGGGGTTAGAATCAAGGAGGAAACTGAGGTGATTGAAGGTGAAGTGGTGGAGATACAGATTGACCGGCCTGCGGTGGCGGGGGCCGCTTCGAAGACCGGGAAGCTGACTCTAAAGACGACAGAGATGGAGACGGTGTATGATTTGGGGGTGAAGATGATTGAGGCGTTGGGGAAGGAGAAAGTGCAGAGTGGGGACGTGATTGCCATTGACAAGGCATCTGGGAAAATCACGAAGCTGGGTAGATCTTTCTCGAGGTCTCGGGATTATGATGCCATGGGGGCGCAGACCAAGTTCTTGCAGTGCCCGGACGGGGAGCTGCAAAAGAGGAAGGAGCTCGTGCATTGCGTTACCCTTCACGAGATAGATGTTATCAACAGCAGGTACTGAAAAACAAATATTTATGTGTTTAATTTAGTGAAGTTACTGGCTAATTGCCTTGCTTGGTTGATATGTTTTCCCTCTATATAAATTGTTTCTAGTTGAGTAAACAAACTGAATGAAGTCAAATTTACTAAGGCTCGAATTCGTTCGAATTAATTATATTCGAGATCAAGTTTGTTTGCTCAATATCAGCTCGAAATATTTGAACTTATTCGCTAGCTATTCAAATTATTGTTCGAACATTGACTTTGAGAATGAACGTTTTAAAACTCGAAATGTATATATTTAATATGTAAATATATTATACATTATGTAATAAAATATCAAGTTCACCATCGAACAAAATACTTTTGGTTGGAGTTTGATAATTTCAAGTACAAATCAAATATTTATCGAGCCATATCGAAAAGCTTGTGAACCGCTTCGAATCATTTACAGCCCTAGTTCTAGTGTGTAAATTGGCTTTGTGTTCGAGCCACCAAAGTATGGCTGTAAAAAGAATACACTGGACCCTGAGAAATATCTTAGTGCAAGTGTTCTAACTTCATATCTGAGCTAAATGCTGAATTTAAGTTAAATAAATTGTATGAATTTACTTGGTACACTCACCAAACTAGATTAGCCATATCCTTTGCACAAATGTAATGGAGTAGAACAAATAGAAAATACATGGCTTTTTTGCAGATAATATATCATTACTAGTATTTAGTGGAAATTCAAGCTGTGTCGGGTCAGAAATTTGCTCTTGGTTTTGCCCAATTCGTGTGCTACTTTATGGCATATGCGTATGGACGAGCAGAATACATTGTTTGCGATTGTGAAGTCTTCATTAATCTACGTTTTGGCATCAGTACCACTACTGTTTTTTGCCTGATTTCTTGGGTTAACATCTGATTGTACCAGACAGCTTTTTAAAAGTAACTAGAAATGCGTAGTGAAGTCTATAAGTGATACATTTTCAAAAACTTTCTGCTAGAATTAAGTTTGTTGTCTAGTTTTAAAAATAATGGTCCTCTCTTGCTCTGCATCTCTACTGACAGTCCTCTCGTAATTCAGAACACAGGGATTTTTAGCTTTGTTCACTGGTGATACCGGTGAAATTCGTGCTGAAGTTAGGGAACAAATCGATACAAAGGTTGCTGAGTGGAGGGAGGAAGGAAAAGCGGAAATCGTACCAGGTGTACTTTTTATCGACGAAGTTCACATGCTTGACATTGAGTGCTTTTCTTTCTTGAACCGTGCATTGGAGAATGATATGGCACCTATAGTGGTTGTTGCCACCAACAGAGGAATTACTTCTATTCGAGGCACAAAATACAGATCCCCACATGGTATTCCAATTGATTTTCTTGATCGTCTGTTAATCATCTCTACACAACCGTATACACCAGATGATATTCGAAAAATTTTGGACATCCGATGCCAAGAGGAAGATGTAGAAATGTCTGAAGATGCTAAGGTATTGTTGACGAAAATTGGAGAGAATACTTCTTTGAGATATGCCATAAACCTGATCATGTCTGCGGCTTTGGCCTGCCAAAAACGGAAGGGAAAGCTTGTGGAAATTGAAGACATTAGCAGAGTTTATGAGCTATTTTTTGATGTAAAGAGGTCGACACAATACTTAATGGAATATCAAAGTCAATACATGTTCAGTGAGGTGCCAGCAGCAGAGGGAGATGACAATGAAGCCTATGCTATGATTTCGTAGTAACTGTAATAGGCGCGGAACTGACAATTGCTGGTATATTCTAACCCGACATCGTAATTTGGCCCAGGACATCCACGTCGCCATTCTGAAATGATAATGTAGTTTGAATTAAGGCAATTTGATTGAGTTTTGTAAATTAAGGTGCTCAAAGATTTGAATACTTCGGTGCCAGGATGGTTGTCCCTAGATTTTTCTCTTGAATTTTCTGGTTTTTGTGATTGTTCCAACTGTATCAAATTGTATGTATCCTTAAGATTCTTAGTTTTGAGCTGGCAGCGAAGGGCGATGAAAGAGAAGTTTAAAGATCTTGGATTCTGCTCCCGCTTATATTCGGTTTTTGTTTCAAAATAAAGTGCCTTTTTGGGGATCTGGAACCCGCCATGCTAGCGTAGAACATGTCTGCGGAAGTGCGAGTGGATAATATGAATCTGATATTCACGTGAGTGACGATGATATTTTAAATTTTATATTCCCCCCAGGCCCGCGGGTGGCCACCCCCCACATTCACAATAGGGAACACCATCACTGACTCAAACCGTCAAACGTTTGGTTGGGAACTCTGATGAAAAAGTGCATCTCAACTTGGTGTATCTTCCAATCATGCAATACTTAATACAGTAGGGCACCAAAGGTTCCAATAATGAAAGGTTTAGTATGGAAAAAAAATTAAATAAAGAGGACAAAGCGAGGTTTGCGGTAGTTCACTCTGAACTGGTAGGTTTTCCAGCCAGAATAACACTAGCTCAAGCAGGGTAATCAAATGGCAGAGGATTAACCGCCGAGGGATCCAATAAATCCACATGCACGAACCCATAATTCCTCAGCACCTGATTATCTGCAAACAACATAGCTTTCTGCATTGCATCCACGCAAGTCTGCGCAGAATACATCTGGTTGAGGTTCCCACTGCACGGCTGACACCCTGTGAAATGAGTGATAAACGGCCTTCTCCAGCTTCCTCTCCCATATCCAGCTCCCTTTAGATGCTCCTCCCACACAGTAGCATAGACTTCGCCCACTTTCTCTGCGTGTCTCCTCCTCAACAATGGCGTCTCCTTCTCAATTTGTTTATACTTTTCTGTGATGTTCTCAAATGTGCCCATAATCTCCATCCAATACCCTTCGAAGTAATATTCATCCTCGACGTAGATTTTGTCTCCCCATTTCTCTTTTTCTTTCAAGAGTAAGTAAACTAAGCCGGATTGATCATCGGATTCTCGAAAAATCTTGTCTTTGAAAATGGTGCTCAGGGTTTCGCCCCATTTATCGTATTCAGGTGATTGTGGACCCATGCTGGCCCAGACATCCATGAAATCCATCGACCATTGGCAATTTCTGATGAGGAACACGCCAGCGTTGATGCTTGTCCAGCTCTTCGTCTCGTAGATTAAACTGAGCCAGCCGTGGAGGACGAAGTTATGGTTCTTGTATCTTTCCAATGGGAGTTTGAAGTCCATGTCTGTTATGGCGGCATCGGAATCGACCCACCAGATCCATTCAGCTTCGGGATGGGCGAGCATTACTGCTTTGATGGTGGGGGTTTTGGCCCAGAAAGAGAACATTTTCTGCTGGAGCAGCACGTTGTTATAGAAAATGTCGATGCCGTGGCGTCTGCAGTAATCCACCTTGTTCTTGAAGAATTTCAGGAGTAAATAATCGCCGATAGGATTCTTACACGGAGTCGCTTGTGACCCGGTCACCATCAGAATCCGGTTCTCCACTCTGGCGGCAAACGTGGGATGCTGCTTCAGCCACTCTATTCTCTTCTCGTCCCAGTTCTTCAATGGCGGCGAGTCTATCGTATAGCTTAGTGTAGAATCATCGTAGAAGTTCTGATCCGGCGGATCATGGCGGAGGTTAGGCCCCGAAACATGATCGACGCAGCTCACTGAAGGGGCAGTGGTGGAGGTGTGTGAACCGTCTAACTCAGCAGAGAAAGCCGGAGTCTGCTTCGCATTCGGGCTGAAGAAAGACCACAATGCCCAGATGGTCAAGAAAACCACCATAGAAGCGCCAACCATGAGAAAGGTATCGGAAAGAAACGAAACCGCCCTGCTCCGAGCATTATACTTGGCCATGTAGAAATTATAGAGCTAGGAGACCTCCGAGGACACCATTATAAACCAAGAAAACCCACTGAATTTTTAGCCCAATCCTCCCAAACACGCGTCGTCGCGGTGAATTTCGTCTGTTAGTGATGAAACTCATCTTGTCACCACCTTGAATTCTGAATCAATGCGTCACCATCCCCTGTATTCTACTAAAGATTTTTCGGAGCCTGTGTATATAGTCTACGAATAGTTCCAAAACAGCTGAATGGGTGTTGAAACAAGCGGTATTTTACTGCGAGTGACGAAAGGAACTTGGGGATAGAAAGCTGGTAATTGAAGGTTCTTTAATGGCGGTTGTTGCTTAGTGCATTACGAAGTACTGGAATTCAGATTTCAGTGTGCTGATGGGCATTTTGCACCAGCACCTCAAGCTTTGATCGGCAGGAAGGAAATAAAGCAGAGCCAATTTGTTCCTGCTTCTTCGGATATGGCAGAGATATAAAAACCACTCAATTATTTATAAGATGAAAGTTTTTTTTCCTAATCTAAAAAAAATTTCATTTCATGTCTTTACTCAAAACTTCTAATTAATAGTTTGCAAATTTTTCTATGTTCATATAAATTTTTTATAACCTAACAATGCAATGCATGTGTATTAAAATATTGTGTTTTCACATAAAATTTTCTACTAACTTGATAATAAAAAAAAAAGCCTAGAATTTGTTCTATTTAAACGTTTGAAATAATAATAAATATTAAAAGAATCTTGGAATAAGTTAAAAAATATATGCATGTGTCCTCCGTAAAAGTGAAAAAATAGAATTACTAGTTTTTAAGTAAGTAGTTTTCGAAATATAGAAATTTAGATGTAGTAATTCATTTATTGTATAATTTGTAATTTTTATATGGAAAAAAGAAGTTTGCTTTTTTTATTTAAAAATAACAAATACTAAAAGGATTATTTTAGATAAACCAAGTCTGATGATCAAAATAGTTATTAAATATCACCAATTCTTAATTAATAAATTCAAGAAATCAAAAAATGAACCGTCATATTCATATAATGCTATGCAACTTAAATGTGGCATTTAAAAGGGTGGCCGAATGATCAAATCATGACGGTTTCCATAATCTGATTCCATAATTTGATTACATTAATAACGTGACATTAAAAAATATCGACATAAAATTGAACATTTTTTATTTATCAAATGTTACGTTAGTAATTGGACCAAAATATTGGAAAATTACATATTAATGTACAAAAACCAAAATCTGAAAACTTAATTGATCAAAACCCAAAATTCGACAAGTTAATGGTCAAAAAATTCATTTTTCATATGCTATATTATTGCAGCGTATTTTAATCAGATATTAATAAGAATTGAGCTGTTTTTTTTAATAAGATATATATTGTTATTTCCTTTAAAATAAAAAAAATAAAATATATACGAGGACAAGGTTAATATGAGTCTGTACATTCCAATCATTAATAAAAATGACTTTTGAAAGAAACTAAGCTATCATGTATTTCAAAAAATTATAATCTTATTAATTTATTATTAATCTGCTTCTGTAATTAGCTCACCTAATAATGGAACTATTTAAAAAATTATATATCTAATTAATTTCTAAAATTCCCTAATTATTGGATTTGTCTCCATCTAAAGGTTAAAGTTTTGATAGTTTTGATGTTATTTTTTAGAACACTCATCTTACCTATTCGCATTAAAGTGCGAACTAATGAGCTCGAGCACGAGTATATCGTATCGGGAATTTTTCTTCCGGTGCAGTGTAGAGCCAGCTCTAATTTTGTAATTTTTTTAAGCTGTAAATGATTTGATCATTTTGATAAATATATAATTGTTTTTTCCTAAAAGATTATCAAATGACTAAAACTTGAGAAATTGGAAAACAGGGGAAAAAATAAATAAATTTTGGTAGGAAAAGATAAGAAAGTGAAATGAGATTTGTATTAAAAGTAGATGTATTTATGAATCACGAGATACGAAAATGACAGTCATCATAATTTAACAAATTTTGGCAGTGAAGAATGAGTGAGACCTCGGCAAGTGCAATTGAACATCCTCGCCACCAAATTCCTCGAATCCCCCCTGTTGCATAATATAATTTTGATTTATTAAAAGAAAAACTAAATTTACATTATTCGAATTTTTATTTAAAATCTGCTTAATGCATCCAAATATTATTTATAATAGATTTTATTTGTATACTTATTCAAGTTGCATAGATAAAAACCTTGAATATATTTTAGTACAACGAGGTCAATTTCACAAGATTGATCATGAAATTCATCACATGTGTACTGTATATTCTAAATATGTTCATATTCAATTCAGTCACCTAAATTAAAAATAAAGGTCGCTCGAGCTCAAGACTATCACTTGTGATGTACACGTCACGTTTAATTGGTAAGAGCACGGAGATGTTCGTTCCCTAGGCCTTCCAAGTGATTATCACATATCGAGTGAAATAGTTCGCGGTTATGATTGTACAACACTAGTCCTTAGACACAGACAACATGGAGCTTCTACATATCAGCTCTTCACTTTGAGTCGTTTATCGACTCTACAAGGGCCACTAGGTGGCAAGGTTGGATGTAGTCCAGAAATATGTAGAAGCTAATATATTGTAGCCGGAGATTCACAGCTCATCTACGGGTTTGAATATCCTATGTGATCTGATAAGTTAATAATGCATGGAATCTCTGGCCAGAGTACGACATATTATTCAGGGAATACAGTTCTCTAATTGCACATATGATGCAACTATTATTACTCAAAAATGCATCGCATCATCAAATTCATTTGCAACTCTCGATATACCAGTGGTTGCATATTCGATCAGAATATATGAGTGAAGAGACAATAGTGTAGGCTAACCATAACATATTGGCTCTTGCAGACATTATCAATTATACCTAGATAATCAGAAGACGATGCTACTAAACGTTCTTACTATGATTTGATGTGTGCAATCAAAATTGAGTTCTGACATTCTTGAGATCAAAGGGTTGATACACGGAATGAAGCTAATTAGGGTAAGTCCATATTAGAAACACGTATTGTTTCGAATCACATAGTATTGGATTTTGTGTTCCTATTGAGATAACGACTCTAATTTGATGGAGATCAAACGCATTGCTTATAAAGAAGTTTATAAGTAGATTCTAATATTGGAAGTTAGCTTGACTGCTAATTTTGTGAAGAGAGTATAACTGTCAAATTTAGTGAAAATATTCACAAAATAGACCGCTGTAAAAAATGAACAGTAGAAAATTTTGATTTCACTTTTCACTATACAAATGAGATTTGTATCTTCGTTATATCGACGATGGAAGATCGGCGATCGTGATTATAACAATCCACATTCTTAAATTGTTTAATTCCTAAACGATGAAAATTCAGTCAAATGTTGACTTGTGGAATTTCAATAAATCAAATATCCAAGAAATATTCTAGAGATGTCTAGAATTAATAATTGATATAATTAATTAAATAATTATTATTTAATTATTATAACATGTATTTTTAAAGGTTGAAAAATAAATACTTATCTAGGTATGAATTGTAGTTGATTGCGCCATAGTAACTCAATCAAATTTCTAATGTCCTAAAATGATTGAGATACAAACTTTGGTATTATTAGTATATGTACAAGACAGAATAATACACAATCAACAATAAAATCTCTATCTCCCTCATAACACTTCTCGACCACGGCCTTGTCCACCAAAGGTTTACGACCGAGACTGTCTCAGCACCGCCACGTGACCATCGTGTTGTCGTCACGACCCCATCTGGGGTCTTGAATTCCGGATATCGAATCTCACTGACAAATCTTGTTTAATTTTCTAGTGTAAATTAGACAAGGAATTCATATTTCAATCGTGGACCTAATCCAGAAAAATAAAAAAAGCGTTTATTCAAGTAGATCGTTCGTCAAGATATACAAAAAATGATACATCCGTTAATTTCACACTAGTTTGGTGCAAGCATTTTAAAACGCAAAGGTAAATTAAACTAAACACTTTGTGAATAGTTTTAAATCATATGACACCGAAGAAACGTTTTGAACTTTAAACAAACTTTTTTAAAAATTTTGTTGCTTCTTGGGTAAAAAAAAAAAAAAAAAAAAAAAGTACTCCACCACATGACAGCCTAAGAATTGGAAGTTAGCACTCATTATACCAACAATTTTTATTTTTAAAAGACTTGAATTTTCCCATGATATCACGTGTGTTTCTGTTTCATGGTCTAATTCTGTCGTATGCTCTGATAAATACACACGAAATTGAACTAACAAAATCATTTCCAGAATTTGCCTTACATAACACAAAATAATACAGCATTGGGAAAATGCAATCGGAGCGAGCCTCAGCATCCTTCAAGATCGCGCCATCTGAGATAAACGAGCCCAGCACGATAATGTGTATAAGCTCCAGCCACAACCATTATATGGAAAAGTTGGTGACTGTGCCCAGCAATATCGAATTTTCCAGGCATCCATCTCTCTGGCACTCTCGTTGCATAGATGAGCGCTCCAATCCCATAGAATGTGCCCATCAAGACTTCATAGATTGTTGTATGGACTGCCTCAGGCTGGTTCCAGAACAAAATGAGCTTGTGTAGGATAGGTGCTGCACCTGATAAACTCATTCCAACGAACAGCATGGTTCGAAAGTTACGGTACTCAATGCTTTGGAAAACCGGAAGAAGGGATACCAATATTGTACCGATACCAAGAACTGTGATAAATCCTATATACAGGTTGCAGAAGAGAGGATAGCACATGAATGAATAATAGACAAGGGGGTAAAAGGAGGTTGATATTAGGGCGGATATTCCTGCATAATCAAATCTAAGCATGATGTAGGATAAGCGTTCCGAGTGACAACAGAGCAAGTGGCATGCACTGCTTGCTAACAAGCAAAACATTGCGCCACACATGAAGGCGAAGAACGGCCACCGAGTGATAGGCCTTGACATCAATGGTGCTACTATGTTTGCCACGTCATCCTTCATGCTACTCTGCAGAAGATTGAGTGATTGAATATGTTTTTACGTTTTCTCGAATTATAGGGTAAGAATAATTTTAGTGCCAAACAAGTGAGACTTAGTGCCAAACAAGTGAGACCTTGCGTGACGGCTTCAAATAACTACTTAGTATTTATGAAAACGTTTGATCCAAATCAAAGAAATTCGTACTATATCCATATAAAACTATAACCAAATCCTTGACACAAACTAATGTAGGACAGGGATATTAACTTCTGGTCTTTTGAACTTGAACCTAGGAAATTGTAAACATTGATTTCAAATATTCCCACCCTATTTCGCCAAAACAACAAATGGAGAAAGAGTAAACCATCTGATGGAGAACAGTGAATTGGATAAAGGAACTGAGAAATACCAGAACACAAGTATCGGTGTGGTTACTGTGGGAAAGCCGTTCTGGTAAACAGTTGCTGAGAAGTTCCATGATATGCCAATCAGTCAAGGATAGAATCAAGTCCATGGTATGCAAGGAAGTTTTCAACCCCTTTCGAATTCTTTGAAAATCAGACATGTGTGGCAAGTATTGGATACAAGTCGTAAGCTCCATTTGTAATTGGTGAAAATCAGCTTTTTTTAGCACGTTGGGTAAGTGATGTAGGTCCACAACCTTTGGAACCATCATAGCAGTATAAATGGTCAAGGAAAGGAATAAGAAGAACCCTATCAAGTGCCTGCAGATGATGAATCATGGTTGCGAGTTAGAGTTAATCCTTAATCAGTACTTGATAGAAAACAATGGCCACAGATCAAGTAACCTGTATACCAGGTCTACCACTTATTACACCCTAAATACCCCACTAATCCTTTAGAACTCACCTTGTATTCTTAGTCACCGTTGCTCTCTCTCAAATACTATTTGTCAGCACATATTTTTTAGATGAACCGTGCAAATGAACAATTTAATAGCTATTGCTTATCAAGTTGAAACTCAAATTCTTGATCTCAAACTGGGTACGTACATCAAACCATGCATAATTAGTTTCCTAACTAAGTGTTAGTTTTTATTTTTTTTTTCGGAAGAGGGAAAAAAACAGAAAAAACAGTAATGCCCCAGTACTCGAGGTCGAGACTGTAACATGAAAACCTAACATGTCTAGCATTGAAGTGCACGTGGTCACACCAACGGCGTTAGTCCTTGAAGGAGCATTGAATAGTGTAGGGAAATAGATTGTGGTCACACAAAGACTTATGGCACTTAAATACTGTGTCATCTTTGAGCTACCCACTAACTCTTAACAATTCCTGAACTTTTGTTTACTTAACCCATTGGTGAAAATACTCGCAACACACAATCATGACAACTATTTCACCTTCAGTTGCCCCAATTTAGAAGAAAAAAAGTATCATAATCCAAATTTTACTCTAAATCCATAAGATGTTTTCCTTTCTTTTCCTTCCATTAAAATCTCCTGAACAATCGAAGTCGTTAAAATTCCTTTCCATTCTTTTCGTTTCCAAATCCCGACTCCCAAACTAAGCTTTAATGGCTGCTGGAGGATATGGGATCTTGTGTGGTCATTTGTGACCAGTTGTTACGTCCTTTCATACATATTTCCGAGCAATTTTCCAAATACCTACAATAATATAGCTACCCTGTCACTCTCTCACCACTTCTTCACAGCTGTAAAATGGCCATAATCAAGCATACAGTATGAAAAAAAGCAGGAGAAAGAAGAAAACTGAGTGTCGATAGTCATAAACTCCAATTCTTTTTCCTTGAGTCCAAATAACCTGGAGTGCGTCCCCGAAATACAAATCTTATTACGTGTTAGGCGAAAAAAGAGAGATAAAATTCGAAATGTCAACAAAAATTGCATCTCTACGCAACCAAAATCACCAAATCACAAAACAAAGTCACGCTTTTCCACGGGAACAAAGATTAGTGAATGTGATCAAAAGTACAAAAGAAATGCTTACGTCCAAACATTGAGGGTCTCATTGTGAATGGTAAAAACACTGAGTAAGGCCTGCTTCATTGGCCATTCGGACCTGTAATGGCCCAGAATATACTCGTTGTCTTTCAAATACCCAGGCAAAGAATGGTACTCCACCAACTGGTACTTCACTTTCTTCCACAATCTTTTTCCTTTCCCTTCTTTTGATAAAGAAGAAATCATCTCATTATCATTTGATTCACAGCAAGATTTCAATTCACGATCACTTCGGTTCTTATCCATTCTCTGATTAGCCCACCAATCATCATACACAATGTAAGCATAAAGTCGCAAAATCACCATAAATTTTACACCAAGAAATGTTTTTTAAATCTTAACTCTAGATGGGCAGTCAAGAAATTCGCCCTTTTTTCATGCATGCGTTTGCCCATAATGTGTATACAAAATGCAGTGACAGATAAATACCTGAACAGAATAAGCACTCCGCCGCAGGGAAACGACCAAGAAATGTGATTATTGAAATGCAGAAAAGACCATATAAATTTATAATAACATTTCTTGGTCATCTCAGCGGATCTAACAAGAATTGGAGGCCATTTATGAGCCAACAAAACAAGGGAGAGATGTAGATCAGGGCCTACTCAAGCCATCATTAATGTGTAACAAGACGCAATCTAGTGGACAATATTGCTTATTGCTGTATTTCTTTTTCTTTCTTTCATAGTCAAGAAAAAATTAAACAATTCATCGATTGAAAAGATGGAAAGACGAAGAAAAAGAGATGTTTTGGGTCGATGCGGAGATGTTGAGTTAAACCATTTTTCTTTTTTCTTTTTTCTTTTTTTGCAATTTACGAATTTGGCGCTATGATTTATGCACGACTTGGAACTGTAATCTTCTTGTTCTTTGAGAGCAGGATTCACCGAGTGGTCCAAACAAGTTTCTAAAAAAGGCTCGAAGTGGCCATCTGACACAATATTCCCAGATTCGGAACACCGGTTGCGTTGAATTTCTAACTCAATTCAAAAAAAAAAATATTTAAGGAAGATTTGTAAATTTTTAGTAAAAGTTTAACTATTTGGAACAAAATAATTGATAGACCCAAGTCATCTTTAATGAAAGTAACTAGTATCTTATTAAAATTATACTACATATATGGGCAATAACTTGTGTGAGACGGTCTCACGGGTCAAATTTTGTGAGACAGATCTCTTATTTGGATCATCCATGAAAAAGTATTACTTTTTATGCTAAGAGTATTACTTTTTATTGTAAATATCGGTAGGGTTGACCCGTCTCATAAATAAAGATCGTGAAATCGTCTCACAAGAGACCTACTCCCTGTCCAAAATATAAAAACTATATTTATCATTTTGTATTAGTATTATTGTCTCTATTTTTTCACCTATTTACCTACTCAAATTTACTTTTCCAATAATTTTTTTAATTGAAGTGAAAATACAAATAAAGAAAGGGGGGAGCATATAATTATTGTGACATTTATGCGTAACTAAAAACAGAGAAGTTTTATTTTCCATTGAATGCGCTTTAATGATTGTGTGGTGGCGTTTAGAATTCAAGTTCCAAATAGTCTGGAGCTCAAAGTTGCTTATTACTCATATCATCAACTTGAGAAGATCAAATGATTTGATTAATCTTTAAACTGACAAAAATAGATGTAATTCAATCTCTGAGTATTTACATAAAATTTTCACATTTATTATTTTATTGTTAATACAATGAAATCTCTATAAATTAATAATATTGATCATGAAATTTTATTCATTTACATAGATAATATGTGAGGACCCGGACGCTAATCATATTCTTAATCATTCTTTGGGAATAAATGAATCAATTAATTAAACTGGATCTAAAATTTTTTTTATACAAATGCGGAACGTAATGGAATCAGTCTAATATACATGTCAACATAAAAATACCAGTCTTGTACAAAATACATTCAAACTAGGGTTCAACAACTATACATTAAGTGATGAAACTAAATCTACATCAAAGTCCGGAATCACCACTCTAATCTCGAACTCTCATCCTCTTCTTAACTCTGATTCAGTACCACCTGTTGTCATCCACACATACAAACACAACAACAGCCGGATAACTCCGATGAGAATATAATCCCAGTATAAAACAACGAAACATGCATTGTATTAAATCATATACATTTATTAAAAACATATAAACATAATTGATAAAACATGTAACAGAATCTATGAAACATAATCGATACAATTCAGTAAATCAAACTCGGATTCTTATTCTTTGACTCGACTCAATCTGGCCTAGTCTAGGGATCCCGGTTGAATAAGAACGCAACAACTCATCTACTCTCCTCAGCTAGATAGCGGTACGTTCTTATTCCCAGACTTTGGTACACTATATCGAATCTTTGCAATAGAAGCTGATCTGCATTCTAAGCAACATCGATATAAACCAAACGTCCAGTGACCTGGCACCTCTGCCAAAGACTCTATGTCTTAAATCAATCGTCTAACTCATGATTTCTACAAATCAATAGAACAAGCATATAAATGCAATGAATTCAAATATTTGAAAACAATAGCAAATAAGTATGTGGTTTTAGGGAAACTCAAGTCTTATCTCACTCGAGTCATTCTCCCGGTTCAACATTGATTTTTACCTTTCTTTTCTCGGGGTTCGGCTTTGTTCTGTCTTTAAAATCTTCAATACCAATCTGGAATGACATCCGAGAAGTACCATATTAATATACAATTCAAATCACGTCATGATTGATCAATCTCAATCGTATCAAATTCTGACGACATAACGGTACAATCTCGACATACCCTCGGCAACTCAATATCAATAAACAATCTCAGCAACTCATAATCTCAACAAATACAATCATCATTCAAATCTGCTCAATATCAAGCGATATAATCTGAAAAATGATAACAAGTGCATAAACGGTCTGTTTTTCGATCCGGTTTCGATTCTACGATTACCAGTATTTCTCGAACGCGTAATAACAATCAAATCACAATGTCTTCAACATCATATTTTTGAATCATGCTGGAAATAAATAAGAATTACATCCTTTTGTAGCTCTTATCGAGAGGATCACAGAACTAAACTCAGATTGAAATTCTGATGTACGGATCTTGCACAATCAAATTTCTAAGAATTAATGAAGCTTGAGGTTTAATGTATGGAGGTCTCGATCTCTTTCTGAACATGCTGAATGCAATATGAAGAATTTACAACCTTTAAAAGCATGGCAAGACAAGTGTCTCACTCAATCCCATTAATTGCACTTTAGTCCCTGAAATCTTCACTATTTGCAATTTGGTGCTCACATCTTTTTTTCATTCAATTTCAATCCTATAGAATTGTAAAACCATGGAATATGACTCAATATTCCAAAATTCATAGATTAAATAATCTCGGATTAAAATGATAAAATCTCGGGCCTTATATAGTAATTAATCAATAAATGAATAACTTATTATTTTAAAAAATATCTATTTGATTCAGAGAATAAAAAATTAATAACATGTTGTACTATTTCCTTCGAATTAATATATAAAAAATTCATTGCACATATATATTTATAAAACGAATTAAGTGGTATTCAATTTTTTTAATAATTTAATAATATCCATTGTATTGACTACTCAAATAAAATTCATCTTATAAATAAAAACAAAAACATAATTGAATTTCATGAAAAAACAAAAAATAATGGAATCATATTTTACTAAATTTTCCTAAATATAATTTTAAAGAATTATTAATTTACTATATGTCGGAACCATAGTATTATATAACGGTTTTTTTAAAAAAATTATTATTTTATTAATTTATCGAAATTATTAATTTAACATATTCACCCTAGTTGTTCGTGTATGATTTTATTCGATCTTATAATTTTAACAAGCTTTCAAAATCTATATTTTCAACGCAATATCAAAATTATCTTTAAAATAAAAATGATAACAAAAAAAGGACAAAAATCTTACTAGAATTTCATGATCCGAGTGGACGAAAACCAAACCCAACCCACTTTCTTGAAAGTTTGGCCTCAAAATCCAACCCATTACAGGTTGGAGTTTGACCTTTGTTCAATTCCTAATGAGACAGAAAATGAAAGAACTAAGGAGTGCCATCAGACATGGGTAACATATGACATACATAGACCCAAGCGTCTAACATTTTCAGATATCCCTTTGAATATAAGTCGGTCCAAAATCATCGTTGTGTAGCTGAGATGATTGAATATGTAAAGATTGCACATATCCGAGGTTTACTCAATATACATACGAAAAATAGTGACTATAAATTATTCGTAAAAAAAAAAATCATCTATTAACATTGACAATAACATAATTGTATTGTCCTTAAATGACTTCTCAATGACATATTACATGAAATACATACAATATTATGATCGAAGTCCCAATCTACCTAATATTGGAAGATGATCAAATATAATGAGACCATCGTAACGCTAAATTTGGCAGATATTTGTGTATACTATATGTATATGAGACAGCTGGGTGGACATGAGTTCAAATAATTAAGATCAAGAAACATCCAACTATACTTTAGAAAAAATTGAAAAGGAACAGGGTAGATGAGGATAAATAATTTGTGTCATTTTCGTGTAATAATCTGTGTAACAAATAAAAATTCACTATATGTATTGATTATGAAAAGTTAAAAGAAGTTACAACTCGTTTATAGGAATGTTACAGATAATGTGCCAGAAGATTTAGACAATCTTTAAATACTTAGTATCATTTTGTATCAAGTATGAGACATTAATTGATTACATATATTTGTTTCATCCAAAGTTATTATAATTATAAAACATTATGTTATTTATATATAATGATTTATCATCCATATTTCATTGTATGATTCCTCTAGCCAAACAATTTCGTATTTCTTAAACATGCACCACATTTTATAGCTTATATTTCATCATTTTGGATATGCATCCGTAGCCTAATCATTTTCTTTTCCTTTCAATTATTTTTTACGATAAGGATATTTACATAATATATTGATATCAAATGTTATAAGGAGCTGAATCGTCTCAAATTCTTTTAAACAAAATGAAAAACTTGTTCAAAAGTCAATGGCAACACGTCGTTACATTCAGAAGTCAATTGCACTAAGGTCGTCCACGGATTAATATTACCGGTCCTTGGTATCAGTTAATTCTCAATCGAGCACAATTAGAAAAATCTTCCGACTTTCAAGTCAACTATTAAATTATTATACATTTATGAAGAAATTTTTAAAGAAAGACTTCGTGGGAAAAAATAAAAAATAAAACCCTCTTTTTTTTCAACACGGATAGGCTCTTGAACAGTTCAAAAATGTTTATTTAACCTCTTTTTGTGAAATAAAACTACTTTAAATTTATAATACGAATATGTTTCTTTTGAGACGTTCTCACTTTTTTTTTTGTGAGACAGATCAGTCATGTTCATATTTACAATAAAAAAATAATATTTTTTAATAAGTGATTCAAATAAAATATATATCTCACAAAATTGACTTGTGAAACTATCTCACGAGAGTTTTGTGTTATGATAAATGTATATGTTTCAAAGTAGCACACTTTTTATAAAAAAAACAAAAAAATCAGATTTTTTTTGTTATTTTAAGCTAGAAAATTCATTCATATACTAAAACATTTGAGTCTTCCGCATAACTTTATCTCCACTCAAAAAAATTTACTTTTTTTAAAAAATAGTATATTCTTTTAATGTTAACACTAACCAACCAACAACTTTTTTTTTTTTTTTGGAAATAAATCACACATATCCATTAAATCATCTCCAAAGAGTCAGTCAATACAATATTCATAAAAGATGATGAAAACAGACAATTAAACCATTCCCCAATAGCATCATTCTTAATAGCTTCTGTTGCTAGATGATGAGCTGCTTTGTTCGACGCTCTTCTCGCATGTCGAAGTGATATGAAATCCGAAGATTCCAAGCAAGATCTGATTTCCGTAATGATCCACCAATCTGGGCCACGATCTTCACCAGGTTTGGTTACTGCCTGAATCGCCTGGATTGAATCTGAAAAAATGCAAACATTCTTTAAACTATGACGTCGACAAAAGTCCATTCCTTCTTGAATAGCCATCAATTCCGCCCCCTTCACTGAACTCGAAGGTCTAATAAGGCAAGCTTTTGCTCCCACTACTCCCCCAACTGAATTCCGTAAAACCACCCCAACACTGAATTTATTCCTGAGTTGACAACAACCAGCATCAACATCCAATCGCAACTGATTTGGTAACGGTGGATGCCACACATGGTCTGTAGCCAAAGATCCATCCAATTGTGAATACCTATCCAATGTACTTGATCGTCGATATACATCCAACAATGCAACTGCCCAATCAATTCTCAACTCTTTTTGTAGTCTAGTAATGGAGTTATTAATCTTACATACCTCATACCAGATGGCCCATGACATCATCACAAATAATTCAAAATCCTCTTTCAACAACTCTTTCGACAAAACCAAACCACAATCTACAAAAGGAGCCAACCGAAATTTACCCAAGATTTGCCAAAAGTTTGTCTCTCTCCAAATATGACGCACACATGAGCAAAATAGTAAACAGTGACTAGTAGAAGCATAATATATCTTACACAAAGGGCACATACCTGCCGTCGGCACATGGTGTGCTCTTAGATTTCCTGATGTGGGTATAATATCATGTGATGCTCGCCACATAAATATACGTACCTTTGGCGGAATATGAAGGCTCCAAATTAACTTCCACCATTGCTTCAACGGATGTGATGATTGGAAAGGAGGAGGTTTCGAAATATTCATTTCCAATAAATAACCAAGTCTGACTGTATATAAACCATTTGGACTATCTTTCCAATACCTGATGTCCTGACAACCCTTGTTATTGAGCGGAATATTAAGAATCGCCTCAGCTTCGTGGGATGTAAAAATCTGTCTCACAAGTTCTGCCTGCCAATGTCCTGAACTAGAAATCAGTCTTGCCACTCTCATGCTAGGATCCACTCGAACAGATGGATTGCATTTGAAGGATGGGAGACCTGGGATCCAAGGATCAGATTTAATGAAGATATGTTGACCATCTCCAACTCTCCAGCATAATCCTCTTTTAATGATATCACACCCCCACAATAAAGACCGCCACACATACGAGGGATTAGAACCCAAATCTGCTTCCAAAATATCGCAATACTTAAAGTACCGTGCCTTGAGACCTTTCACCTCTTCCATTGCCAGTACATCTTTAATATCTTCAATAGATTGAGCTGAAGTGCTCGGGCTGAAAGTAATGGCGGATTTATCGTAATTCACCAGCTGTCCTGATGCTCGACTATACATTTGTAAACAATTCCGAACTTGCAAGCAGTCAGCTCTCTTTGTTCTGAAAAACACTAAACTGTCATCCGCAAAAAAGAGATGTGAGATTACTGGACTAGTAGAAGCAACCTTAACACCTTTAAACAACTTGCACTCCACTGATTTCCTGATGAGAGAAGACAAACCTTGCGTGCATAGAACAAATAGATATGGAGAAAGAGGATCACCTTGTCGAATTCCTCGCGTCGGTTTTATTGTGCCAAAAATGGAATGATTTATCTTAAAAGAGTAAGAAACTGTGGTGACACATTTCATAAGCAATTCAACCCATCCCTCAGCAAACCCCATCTTTAGTAAAAGTTTCTGCAGATAAATCCACTCTACTCGGTCGTAGGCTTTACTCATATCGAGTTTTAGGGCTGCAAATCCTGATTTTGCCTTAAGATTATTCCGGATCCAGTTCATGCATTCAAAACCAACCAGAACATTATCCAAGATTAATCTCCCTGGAAGAAAAGCACTTTGAGTGGAATCAATGAGTTGTGCTAGAATAGGTCTGAATCTATTAGTAATCGCCCTGGATACAATCTTGTAACATGTGTTGCAAAGACTGATTGGTCGATAATCTTTCAACGTTTTTGGTTCAGAAACTTTTGGAATAAGTGTAACCACGGTAGAATTCCATTCTTTCAAATCACCCTTTTCATTCAGAATCTCGAGTACTGCTTTGGTAACATCTCTGCCTACCGTAGTCCACAACTTCTGATAGAACATCGCAGTAAACCCGTCAGATCCCGGCGCTTTAGAAGGGGACAGATCAAAGACTGCTTTTCGAATTTCATCCTCGGTAAAAGGCTCACATAATTTATCATTCATTTCATTTCCAACCACTGGTACGATAGTATCCATTACCATTGCAATATCCTGTGTGGATGGTTTAATCGATGTAAAGAGACAAGTAAAATAATCTGTCGTGATATCTACCAGACTTGAGTAATCGGTACACCAGACTCCATCCGCATTGTTAAGCCCCCGAATTTGATTTGTGTTTCGTCTAGTAGTGGCCGAAGAATGGAAGTATTTTGTGTTTCGGTCTCCATAATTCAACCAATTAACTCTAGACCGTTGTTTCCAATGTATTTCCTCTTGATATGACAATTTTTCTATCTCTTTCTCGATCTCAGAAATACGACCTGTATTGAATTTTGCTATAGTTGAGCTCATCAAAAGATTAACCTCCTTTCGCAGTTTCTGAATTTTCTTTCCCAATTGGTTAAAATGCGTTCCAGCCCAATTTTGCAACTCCCCACGACAACGAAGTAGTTTATCAGGTAGAGGATCGGATTTGATAATACTCTGCCAGCAATTTTTGAAAAAAGTGTCGAAACCCTCTTCTAAAAACCATTTATGCTCAAAAGTGAAACGCTTCGGATACCGCACCAGATTCACAGTAGCATCTGAATATAGAGTCATCAAGAGCGGTCTATGATCCGATCCTAAAAAAGGTAAATGTTCCACCTTAGCATCAGGAAAAAGAAGCTTTCATTCCATATTACAGACAAACCTATCCAATCTGGCAAAAATAAGGTCATTTCCCTGTCTTTTATTACACCATGTGAAGAGTTCCCCTTGGCTCTGTAGATCTTGCAGATTCCCATAAACTAGCGCATTAGCAAAAGCTTCCATTTGAGATATAGTTACAGTTTGTGGTAATGATTCAACTCAAATCTTTTAAATTGTATAACAACTCAAGTGTCACGTTTCAATTGTTATATCCAGCAGGGACAATTATTATGCCTAATATTATAGATTTTATTCTCGTCATGTGAGTAATGCAGAAGAGCATGCATGGATGTCAAATAAGCATTAATTAATAGTTTAGTGGATTCGGACAAAAAAATTACCAAATATAAAAATCAATGTTATTTAGTGAAAACCAAACTATTATAAATTATATGATTAAAAATAAAAAAAAAAATCAAAGTACAATACTAAAATTATGATTTCCCCGATTAAAAAAAATCTATTTTTTTATCCTTCTTCCATATAATCGCAAAAATTTTACGAATAGATTAATTACACTGAAATAGAGGAAGAAAACAATTGTTATTTTTTATTACGTTCGAATAACATTCTTGACTTCGAATAATTTTTGTAAAATTAATTTAAGTTTTTACCCCATTTAAAATAATAATATAACACAGTATATATTAAATAAGATACACTCACTATAATAAAAATTATATAAAATATTTAATACACATCAAAGTTTATATTTATAATTGAAAAATAAAATAATTATAATATTTGAAAATATAAAAATAGTATGAAGTGACTCGTCTTCTCCCACCCACCAGAAATGATGGTGATAAACTAGAGCCCGCCATTTCCAGTTTCAGGCATTTAGGCACATCTAACATTCCACGTCTCACCCAATTAATTAATGCAAGCTCCTTTCATAAATTCATTCCTCCATTTCTTTCTTATTTTATTATTCTTCCTTCACTTTCTTCTATATATATGATTCATTCCACCACTTAACACGCTCGCCAACCATTAATCATCGATGTATACTGAAGAATTTCTTCTGTGTTTGATTGTTTCTCTTGTCCCTTTTCAGATTCATCGTCATCATGGATTATAAATGTGAGGGTTTATCTCCATCTGTCGCATTTCTATTCATAGATGTGTAACGATATATAGTCAGTCGTTAGTGGATTTGATTGTTTTAACCACCATCCGACTTCCAGTTAGTTGATTCCTAGAATATAGCGATGGGGAACTGCCAGGCGGCGGAGGCGGCGACGGTGGTGATACAGCATCCGGGGAACGATAAGGTGGAGAGCATTTACTGGCCTGTGTGTGCCAACCAGGTCATGAATTCCAACCCCGGGCACTACGTGGCGCTTATTCATGAAAACGCCGGCGCTCCACCTGGGAGACAGCTGAAGCTTCTCCAGCCTGATGATATCTTGCTTCTTGGACAGGTTTATAGGCTTATCAGCTTTGAAGGTTGGTTGATTATTCATTTCAAATTATTTTATTTAGTTTTGAGTTCCGGGTTTGGTTTCTTGATCATGTCTTCGGTTTTCTTGAATGTGAATGTTCAGATGTGTTGAAAGGGTTTGCTGCAAAAAAATGCGTCAAAGTAAGTAAGAAAGACGTTGCAGGAGGGAGGAGCATTTAACGCGGGCCAAAAGAAAAGCAATTCAAAATCAACAAATTCATGTTCCACGAAGGTAGCTTCAGCCTTTGTGACTTATGTGATGTATTGACATTAGTTTGGTATCTAAATCTCTTTCGCTGCCAGGCCCTTTTTCAGACCGAGCGCCATGATATGCCCCGCCTCGGAAGCAGTGGTGGCGGCGGCGGCAATGGCGGAGCAATCGTCGAGGGCGGCCTGGGAAGGTATCATGCCGGCGGAGGGCAGTGGAGACCATCCTTACAGAGTATAGCTGAAATTGGAACTTGACCGACTGATTCAACAATAGCTCCACAGTCCGTCTATATCTCCTTGCCTTTCACGTTACATGTAAAATAACACTTCTTTGTTGTTGTGTGATCTGGAAAAGTTAGAATTAATAAAGTAGATTATTATGTACTGGAGGTGAGTCGAACGCAAGTGGATTATGATCAGACTAACAAATTAAATCATAGAAATCCACTAATACTGATTTTATAGTTGTTTTCATTTATAAAAATGATCGATTCAAAAACTACACAAGGAGCTCATTACTCCAATAGCTTCAAGCAGATATCGAATCCACCCTATGATTTCCACTTATCCTTCCAAGATTCCAGAATCTCATATGCAGAAGGCATGTTTAATTCTTGAGAATCATCTTCACTCTTAGGTATTAGAAGTTCAAAGTTGAAGCCATCAACATCTGACAGGATCTCTCCATTTTCAACATGTTCCAATTCTTGGTCATCATAATCTGATTCTGAGATGTCCCATTCCAGATCATCGTCCAAAAACTGCTCAACAAGTCCTGTGACGCCCGCCCCTTCTGTTTCCTGATCCTTCCTGCTAAAGCTCGTTTTGGTACAACCCATCCTATTGTTTGAGTCTCTGTGACGAGTATAATCATTGTCCGCTAAATCTGGACCAGCAAAATTATTGCAAAAGTTGAGAAGAATTTTGCTTTCACTGCTATCTGATTCTCCATCACAGCTATCTGAAGTAACTTCACCGATCATTGAACCATGGTCGGGAGATCTGCAGATGTATTGCAATGCTCTGGACAAATTTAAGACAGTAGCTTCTTGTACTAAATCTCGACTGACAAGGGTTTCTTGAAGCTCATTCAGATGGGCATGATCAATCATATCCGCATTTTTGTCAAAGAGATTGACCCACTGTTCAAAACCAACTTGAAATGGAGCATGAGCCATTGAGTTGATAATATTCAATGCCCGTTCATAATCACATCGAGCAGTGGCTTGACATACCATTTCACTGAAAAACGACACAGGAGGTATCTCACCAGCTTCTAAGATTGTGTTAAACGCGTGCTCCAGTAAATGCCACTGTATCAGAAAATTAAAACCTCTTTACCACTGCTGGTCCTAGTCTAAGTAGCAGAAAATATTCATCAGAAATAGGATAGAGATGGGC
The DNA here is from genome assembly GCF_012295235.1 of Primulina huaijiensis. Lineage (NCBI taxonomy): Eukaryota > Viridiplantae > Streptophyta > Magnoliopsida > Lamiales > Gesneriaceae > Primulina > Primulina huaijiensis. Next base: position 1,751,375 of record NC_133310.1, on the reverse strand, counting down.
AAGTAAACTAGTAGAGTACCTTTCCAGCCTGAGATGCTTCCAACAGTGACTCAGAATGTTTGTTAAAATCTAGTTGTTCACCTGAGAGGGTCATCTCTTTATACACGTAGTCAAAGAATTCCCACTGGTGAGCACTTGCAGAGGCCTCAAGCATAGAGCCAAAAGTGTATGCATCGGGTTTGGGGGAAGAAACGTGACCTTTGACACTGGTGTCTAAAACTAAACTATTTTTCCTGGTCTCCTCGAATAGTTCTTTAGCTTCAGTAAACATATCATTCCGACCATAAACTTTCAACATGGCATTAATGATTCCAATATCAGGAGCCAGGAGGGTTTTGCAGTGCTCAAAGATGGATACGCAATCTTGCACGTGCCCACCATTCATGGCAGACAATATAATGCCCGAGAAAGTTATTGCCAAAGGTCGAGTAGGACGAAGCATTCTTATTTTCTCAATCTGCACAAATTTTCACAAGAAATAAATTTATGACAAATGAAGTTAGAGACATCCATAGAAAAAGCATTGGAACTTTTTTTATTTTTGACATAGAATCATGTTCAGATGTTTTTCATGTTCAAGAACAAAACATGTTCAACTTTATTTTTATGACTGGTCCTGCCATATTACCAGCAATCCTGCAATTCTTCACCACCCTAAACCAACTTTATGCCATTTAAGTAATAACACGAGAAGCAAATGCAAATTGCTTCTGAAGCCTAACCTCCAAAATAGCTTCTCGCCACTTTCCATAATAAGAAAGGCAGCGAGCTAGCTCATAATATACGCTCGCTATTCCAATTAGACCCCTTCTTTCCATATCCCGGACTGCTTGAACAGCTTCATTAACTTTACCTTCTTTCCAGAAGGCCTTGACAAGAACTGTGGAATACAAAAAGAAGATCAGGACAGAAACACAATAAAGAACATGTTGATGAGGGGGAGAATAACACCTTTGTATGTCAATGCATTTAGAGCTTCCCCACCTCTTTTCATTTTCTCAAAATAAGTATGGACAAGGTTATACTTTTCAGATTGCAGCATCACCTTCAAAAAACACCGCCAGTAAGAATCAAATGAAAAACAAAATTTCATAAAAAAATTATAGGATTCAGGTTGACCTAATGATTACTCATTGTAAATACCCTTATCGACTTGTAGAGAGAAAAGTGTTCTAAAAGCAAAATCAAGTGTCTATTTTACATCACCTTCACCAAGAAGTCAACAGAGTTCTTAGAAAGAGGTCCTTAAGACATTATAATGGTTTTTTTCATAAAATTTAAGTACACTAAATTATCGCTACAACTAAAATACCTCAAAAGGGCCATTTTGTCAAGAAAATAATTGTTACCAAATATCGTGACTTTTTCCATCAAAAAGACACTTTCAGAGGCTACAAACCAACACCACCCCAGCAATACTTCGTTTAGCATGAAAACTCTCTGCTACAAACCAATACCCCCTCCCCCCCAAGCAATACTTCCATTAGCATGAAAACTCTCTCTTAACAACTCGCATATCTGCGACCCGTCCAGTGAGTGCTATCCAGCTGGACAGACATTATAAAAAAAATGAAACGGTATCCATCGTTGATACCTCCATCGCTAGTCCATAACTGGCTCCATTGGGTCTAAGGCCATTCTTTCTCAACTGTTCAAAGACCCATGCCACACCCTTCCATTGATGGGTCGGAACACAAGCGTTTAGAACCTGGAGGATCATCCATTTATAATAAATTGATCACAAGAGCAAGAAATACAGAAAGAATCCTAGGAAATCTTGAGAACTCACTTACCGCATTGAATATAACAATATCCGGTTGAAGGACAGGATCCCAACTCTTGTGCCTCACATTTCTGATCTTTCTGGGCTTTTCCTTCATGGATTCAATAACATTCAACAACTCCTTCAAAAAACCACCTCGACCAAGTGTGACAGCCAAACTATGATATGCTGCCATATCAGGATATATGTATGCATCACCCTAAAAACAATCTGGATTAACTTTCCACCCAATGAACAAAGATACATCTTGGTGGCATATGCAAGAACATTACAAGTAGATTAGTACACGCATCAAATTGAATACACGAAGAGCTTCACAAGGCTTCCCTGCTCGCCCAAGCACTGCCAATAGTTTTGTGTACACGAACCTAAATTTGCAGTTAAAAAAATCGAAATGGTAAACATGTTTGAAGTTTAAAAAATTGTGTGGGTGATAATCTCAATTCTCAAAGCAAGAAAAGTGTACCTGCTCCTATATTGTCTAAAATCCTTCGAGTTATAAAGCCATTCCACCACAGACAATGCATGCCTCCACTGTCCTCTATTCCCTAGCCCTTCTACTATCTTCAACATTTGCCCTTCCGTAAACTGCAACCCTGTTTGTCTCATCATCCTTGAGAATTTCCAATCTTTAATTCTCAATTCTGTTTCACTTAGCCTAAAATAGCAATCCCAATAAGCAGCAAGAAAATCAGTTGAAATTATAAATGACTAAGCAAGAAACGATACCGATTTATCAGAAACTTGATCGATTCAGACTCGCTGCGCTTAGGCGGAACCCAACCTCTGCCTTTTTCCTCAAACCATCCATCTTCAAACGCAATATCATCATCCAAAAGCCAAGAGAATTTATCCCTCTCGCATTCAATAATATCACTGAGCTCCCTTAAACGCTCACGCTTCAACTTGTCACCACCATACTCCAAATTGTAACTCGCCAGCTCTCTCAACCGAAGCTTCTCTAACCCCTCCCAAGGCATGCCCACCATTTTATTGTTTCCTTTCATGGATTTCTCGAACTTCTTGTACTCGGACTTGATTGTCTGGAAATGGGTTTCTTCCGAAATAGCTTGTTTTTGCGCATCCGTAAGGGGTGGGGGCTGCTTGGAGGCTTCTTTGGCGAGCCGGCGGTTGGATTTCTGGAGTTCCTTCTTGCGGAGGGTGTGCATGATTTTGGGAGTTGGTTGAATTCCATGTTTCAAAAGTTTCTGATTTGTGGCTTCGACATTCAGTTGCGGTCGGGGATTCGGAAGGTTTGGAGGTGCCGAGGCCTCCATGGAAGAGACTATTCAATATTATCCTGCCTTCTAATTATAAATCTCTGTTTTTTCAGAAAAATTTATTAATTTCTTTTTTCCAAATTCATAGTCGTAAAAATTTCCGCATGATAAAATATTGAAGTAAAACCCTAAATTACACCAAAATAATAATAATATTATTATTATTTTCTTTATTAATTAATAATTTCAAAATTCAAAATTATTTATTTAATAGATTGTACATATAAACGACACGTACAAAAAATATTATTAAAAATTAAACATTTCATCGTATAATAATTATCTTTCCATAAAAGATAATATCATATTGAAAAAACAACTTATCAGTAAACATTAAAATACAAAATATGCGTAGGGCAATGCGTGAACTTTGACCGTTATTACAAAACTATGTACTCTACGAACATGATATAATTTGCTAAAATAATATATTTATTATCATAGAATTTATTGTATGAATCTAATTGATATTCATTTGTTTCAAATCCTACTAATAAATTCAAAAAATTTTAATATAGTTTGTTTCAATTAAAACTTTAATTAATGAGATTAAAAATTAATGTATTTTAATTTGAAATTTAATTTAAGTAAATTACAGGGTCTATTCCAACTACTAGAGTCCTTGCCCAACTAGTGCACAAACAAAATAAACCATATGCTAATACAAAGAAATTTTATGCAATCATTCCTCTAGCAAAGGAAATATTCTAACACAAATGCTTTTCAGACGACAAATCGAAGTAGAGAGTGGATTTATCCTAAAGCCAAATGAAACTCTTTTGTGGTAAGAATCAAATGTAACTAAATACACAGAACACTGCCAACTTTGAAGAAAGCAGCAAGCCAACTAGACAAGAAAGAAAGAATGTACAGATCATGTATCCACCAGAAAAACAATAGAAATCCATTTGAATATGGAACTCATACTCAGCTCCTCAATCTCGAATGCTTCACTAGCCAATCAAGAACCTGGTCGATATTCGTCGAGTTCTTACAAGAGATCATATAGCAACATACCTCTCGCCCTGTTAAAGATTTCAAATCCCTGCACGACAATATCCTTTTTTTTATACACAACAGAGAACATGCAAGAACAAAAGTACATGAACACACACCTACACTCACATTTGATCAGTTAACTCCTGTTTAGACAGGACTTGAGGCTTGTCGATCTTGTTTCCTACTACCAGCAAAGGAATACCGCTGAGAGATTGTTTACTCAGCAGATCATGAAGTTCTCGTTTAGAGATATTAATGTTGTCTTGATCGGCAGCATCAACTACGTATCTGCACCAGAAGACGTGCAAGAATCGGATTAAGTCTAGAAACATCACTCCAGTCTTAGTGAACATAGAACTATATTTAAGTAAGTTTCATTTAAAATGAATTCCCCACAATAAACTAAAAGCACTTGTATAAGAAACTGAAGATGGCGTGAGTAGTATACACAATGGCAGAAACAGCACGACAGTATCTCTCCCACATACTGCGAAATCTTGGTTGACCTCCAAGATCCCACAGTTTCATTGTGACGTTTCCTTTAACTACCTTTCGCATGTTAAATCCCACCTGAAGAATAAAAGATTTTCTCAACAGATATCTTGAAATGCATCAATAATCCAAGATAGAATCACAGATAACTGAATTTTACAAACACGACCCACACAGAACCGAAACTAACCGTAGGGATCATGTCTTCACTGTATCCACCAGTCTAGGAAAATAGTAAAAATGCAAAGCTCGGTTTATTTTTTAAAGCTAATGAAAAACTTACGCTAAAACTAGTAAACCGGTATATGAAAAGATAATAGACATTAACTTACAGCTACAACATTAACAAGCGAAGTTTTTCCTGCGTTCTGAAGACCAATTAAAGACAGTTCCATTTCTTGCTTGAAGAAGAGGCTACAACAATAAAACAAAACGAGTACTTGTAAATTCGAAAAGAAAATCAAATTTCAACACCAAATAAGTAAAAAAAATCTTCTTTTAAATAACTATTCCAAACACAAGTAAATACTTCATCATGTTGACAATTTTGTGTTTGTGTGGGCTTCTTTCTTTTGAATTGGGGTGATTGATCTGTCCTTTAGTGCCGCGTGCCGCGTGCCGCACTTGTCCTTTTTCCAAGTGTAGCTATGATAGTAAATTTTAAGGGAGGCGAATCCATGCTCTCGTTATATAAAGCATAAAAATTTATGAATCTGAAAACGGAGGTGGCAACTGCTCCACCTACCCCCCCTTGGCCCCCGCCTCCATTCATCTCAAGCTCTAATGGTATTTAGTACAAAGTGGAAGCAATTGACAATCCATAACAGATAAGATAGCATTTTAAGTCAAAAGATGAATGGTCTATGGAGCTTCAAAGATAACACCCTACCCATTTAACCCAAAAACCACAAAATGTTATCATCCAAATTACATTTCCTTAAATCCCACAAGAATCACAAACATAACATTGTCATTGCAATAAATGAGATAAAGAAAAGGTAACAAAAACAGCACCGAAACACGACCATAACGCAAAACCTTCATCACTGCAAAACCAACAATTCAGAAAACAAATAAAGACATATCATTCTCCATTAATGATACAAACACCCGAAATAGGGGGCGACACTGAACCCAACCCAGTAAATCTTCACCCAGCTATCTAAAAAAACAATCATACTACAAACTTATGCATAGATTTCGAAAACATCTCAGATACCCAGAAATGAACCACCGCGAAAGATTCCATTTTTCATTCAAATATAAACACATCGTACGCGAGAAAAAAAAAACACGAGCAGACACCTTCTCAGCCAATTGAGAAAAGCTTCCCAGAGACCCATTGCTACGATCGATTTGCGACGAAGCGGCCACGTGGCGGATCTCTCCCCTGTCTTCTCCCAACTGTCCTCTCAAAATTTCTCGGTCATCGAGCAGCTGGTTGATTCGATTATATGTGGTACAACGATAGACACCCATTGGGAATAAATACCTGTAACAGTATCGGGCCCAGTGTTACGATGAAATTACTGCTTTGGCCCGGTATTATTCGTCGCAGCGGGATAGGATGGGGGAGAATTACGGAAAAGACGATTCACATGCCGAGAAATTTGGGACAATCATTAAAAATTATTATTTTTTGTAAAGTTAAAATATTGAAAATTTAATAAATGTAATAATTCAATCATATTTAGAAATATAATGTTTTAGAATATGTTTCTTGTAATACCGTCTAACGAATCTTTATCTGTGATACGAGTCAACCATATCGATATTCACAATAAAAAGTAATACTCTTAGGCTCCGTTTGGTTGAGTATATTAAATAAAGATAGATTAATAGCCAAATATTTATCGTTAAAATTTTAAGATGTTTTAATAATCATTTTGACCCGGTTTAATATCCAATTTTATGGATAACTATTTGATCAATAGTATTGGATCTTAAACCGGGTCAAAATGATTATTAAAACATCTTAAAATTTTAACGATAAATATTTGACTATTAATCTATTCTTATTTAATCCACTCAACCAAACACACCCTAAGCATAAAAATAATATTTTTTTCATAGATGACCCAAATAAAATATCTGTCTCACAAAATATGATATTTGAGATCGTCTCACACAAGTTTTTGTCAATGTTTTATTTATAGGAATTCAAGGTTTTTTTTTTATGTAGGGGCATGTCCCCTCATATTGTAAGCTTATAATTTAATATTGAAAATAATTTTTTTAATTAAATTTGTCTTTGAATTGTACATAGATGGTTGTACCATCTCTTTTGATTTTTATTATAACTTAAAGATCATACACAGAGAATCTTAATCTTAATTATAAAATATATGATATAGTGTTCTCCAATTTAAAGTCAATGCATCCACATGATAACACGAAAATAATGAGTAAGATTTTATTTTTTAAGAAAATAAATCGTTTGTTGAAATAATCAATGCAACAACATTAATAAAAGTATTATTTCGTTTATAGATATTGTTATTGTTTTTTTTAATTTTTTTTAAAAAAAATTGTTTGTTTTTCTATATTTCAGAATATTAACTATTTTTTTAGATGGTAAATTTGAATATTTAATCGAGGTTTAATAATTTTGAATTTAATATATAAACCAATAGGTAAAAGGCACTGTCTATTTACAATACAAAAACTTATTAACAACCATACTTTTATTTATTGTTATACTTAAAATGAAGGTATAAATCAATATCAATTTGAAAATTTTATTTAAAATTTTTATAATATATTGGGATTTATGAATGAAAAGTGAGAGAATATATCTCTGTAGAGAAAAATAATAATACTTTGGTAATTCATTTATAAATACTAATGAAATAATCATTAATATTTATTATTTTTTCGATAATTGTTTATATATGTGGTGCCTCATAACAAATATAAGAATAAGCATTCTCTATATTGTTAGTTGTCCCACGTCGGTTTGATGAAATATCTGGGAGTTGTATATATGGGCTTGGACAATCCTTTCCTCTTGAGCTAGCTTTTGGGGGGTTGAGTTAGGTCCAAGTTCCAATTTAACATGGTATCAGAGCTCAGGTTCCACCGTTATGTGTTGGATTGTCCATAACTGGGCCACCCATTCTGTCCATATTTGAGTCATTTGTAAATTTCACGTTCCAGATGTTCATTCCTGGGCGTGAGAAGGATGTGTTAATTGTGCCACATCGCTTGGATGAAATACCTGAGAGTTGTATATATGGGCTTGGACAATCCTCTCCTCTTGAGTTAGCTTTTGGGGTTGAATTAAGTTCAAGTTCCAATTTAACATATATGAACATAACCCGTTGAGTCAGCTCAAATATTATTTTTGTATTTAAATTTTCGAAGTTGAATCAAATTCAGATATAGTTTTTAAAAAATTAAATAATATTTCTTGGTGGATAAATATAATTTTATTATTTTAAAATTTTTAATTAAACAAATTAATATATAAATCATATGATCATTTAAAAAAATTATAGTAGGATCCGTACTTAAATATGATTTATATGAAAAAGATTTTTATTTCAAGAAATCATGTTGAAGATAGTTTTGGTTTCTTTAAAATGTCATAGATAAAATATTTAAATTTTTTAGCATTCTAGTTTTTTCCTAATTTATTTTCAAGCAATAGATTATATTTTTTTAAAAAAAATCATTGTAATAAATCAAGCTTTTTTTAATAAATTGTTTAGCATATTTATAAGGCATAGTATTATTAATATTATTTGTGAGTAGATATTAGAAGAAAAATAGGAGACATAATTGTTGGCAAAAAGAAAATAGAGTAGAATAAATAGACTTGAAATTTATTTTCATGTGTTGCAATTTGAATAAAGTGTCATTTGGTTGGTATTCTTATACGATTAAATTAAATAAATTGAATTCATCATTTTTCTGATAGAGTTTTGCAGTATCGCTGATTATATATATTTGAATTTATGTTCAACAGAAAATAAATTATTAATCAAAGGTTATAAATAACGATGAAAATAAATTATTAATCAAAGGTTATGAATAACGATGAAAATAAATTATTAATCAAAGGTTATGAATAACGATAATAATGTAATTCACATAATTTTAATTAAAATTTAATATATTCTGCAAAACTTAGCGACGGAATTCTAACTTGGATGTTACAATGCTTCGAAACTTCCCACAAAAGTTGACACAAAAGCCATGGTTACAAGCTATACTTACCTTAACAAGCAAGTGAAAGAATCCAGTTTCCTTATACTTTTTTCATCTTATATTTGTCTTCCATCCATTTCTCCCAACTCCTCGACTAAAATCCCAGAAAACAAGTTGAAGCAGCTATGGTTAAATCCAGTCAAAAGACCACTGCCATTACTTTTGTGTTTCTCGTGGTCTCCATATTTCTGTTATCTGAAATTTCATTTGTGTTTGGCTCCCCTGTATCAGAACAGATCGCCAGAAGGCCTGATCCATTGCGAAAATTCAAAAACTATGGTGGAGATTATGATATCAAGAACAAACATTACTGGGCTGTGAGTTGATATGCAAATTTTGAAAAGTACGTTATGTTATCATGTTGGTGACATATTTTTCTTGAAATTCCAGTCAGCCGCATTTGCAGGTATTCATGGATATGCAGTGGCAGGACTCTGGTTACTCAGTGGAATAGGATTCGGGATTTTTATACTCGTAAAGAATTCATGCACCGCAACATCTCACATAGTCTATCAACATCAAACTTCACATCTGATGATATTCTTGCTTCTTGTTCTGTTCACCATTTTTGCCATGTAAAATTTTTTATGCAATTCAATTTTTGTTTACTTAATATATATACCTTAGTTTGCATGTTATGTAGTCATTATTTGGCCCGTGTTTGATAAATACTGTAGAATTGGTAGCGGTGTGGTCATTTCAGCAAACCAGAAATCAATGGAGAGGGCTAAAAAGCTTGAGAAAACCATATTTGATGCTGGAAATGATGCTCATCAAGCTATAGGAGAAGTTAGGAATACATTGATGGACATACAGACTGATCTACGTCCATACGACTCGAAAACTTGCAAACTGTTGGATTTTATAACACATCGTCTGAGAAAAGGATCATTAAGTATTCAAAATTTTATCGTCCAAACGAGGCAATCTTGTCAACAAGCCATACAAACACTGTAAAGGGTCATTATGCTTATATTAAGTGTAAATTCTGACGTTTCATTCCTTGTAACTAATTTCTGTTTTATTTCCAGATACTTGATAAATCTTGTGGTTGTATCAGCCCACTTGGCGTCTTTATTTGCTGGATTAGGTGAGTTTTCGACAACTAATACTTCATGGATCATTGGAATTCAGACATATTATATGGTATAATATGATCATATTGTAACTTGTTCTGACAAATATGTATGTGACAAAAACCAACTTGAATTGGTTAGACTAATGGATTGCTGCTTTGGCTCAGTTCTACTCGCTTTGCAATATCGTCCCGGTCTTGTAGTGTAAGTGACACAAAGTTTGTACATCGGTCAGACCACAAATGTGTTCAATATCTGACTAGTGCTCTTTTTCTACGTTAAGATTAATCTTTTCTTGTTGGATTCTAACGACGATGAGCTGGATTATAACTGGTATCGATTTCGTCTTCTATATGTACGCAATTGTGAAGTTCATCGTACGTGATTGCATTACTGTTTCATTTTCCTGCATAGATGCTAATGGATTGAATTCTTGGACAGTTTCATTGGCGATACCTGTTCAAGTTTGAAGAATTTTGAGCAAATCCCACAAAACAACAGCCTAGCAGACATGCTTCCATGCCCAAAATCCTCATTATCCGACGGAACCTTAATACAGATTGGCTACACAGTTCACAATTTCATAACTCAGGTGCGTAGAAAATTTTGAAGTAAAAGTCAAGTTTCATTCTGGACATCACCTGCATATTCGTGTTTTTCTCATTTTTTTCCCTTGTCGTGAAACAAAGATAAACTTAAAGATTTCGGAGCTGCGCATGCGTGAAGTGTTCGTAAAGAACGAGAGTAACGAAAATCGAGAAATCCAGGGAGTTTGTGACCCTTTCTCCCGTGCACCTAACTACACCTATTCACCTGAAAATTGTGGAAATAATTGTATTCCAGTTGGAGATATACCTACTGTAAGTATTTTATTCATGCATATTTTTAAAAAAATTTCTTCAAAAGGCTCAAGCTAACTAGGCAGACCATGCATAAGACTGCCCAAGTCCAACAGAAAATGGGGTGTTTCATACTATTAGCTTCTCAAAATGCATCATTTCAAGAAACATTCCAAGTCACAACTAAATACACGAATCCTCACATGTTTCGTGCAGATTCTGTCAAGATTCGTCTGTTTCGAGGCCAATTCATCAGGAAATTGCGAAGCAGATGGAAGATTAATCCTCCCAAAAGGAATATATTCCATGACTCTGGCTTATTGCCGATCAATACAGGACCTAATGAACATATACCCGGATTTTTCGAAACTGATGAACTGTTCATATGTACAAGAAGCATTCTCGGACATTGCTTTGCACCAATGTGGTCCAATGAAACTGCAAACAAAAGTACTATGGTCAGCAATGCTAAGCCTCTCCATTTTAATGGTGATTTTGGTGTTGATTTGGTGTGAAAAAGCCATTCAAGATAGTGGAAGATGCTACAATAGGTGGTCTTTTTTCCTCAGACCAGTGTAAATATTAAGCACATTATAAGTTGGCCAAAGTAAATTGCATGAAATTCATTGATTTATTCGACAAAAAAAGATTATGTAATGAGGTTAGAACTTGAACATTGTAGGATTTGGAAATTAAACGTTTCACGTTCTAATGTATATTTACACGGATCAATAAATATGGATTTGCACAGAGTGCTTTTTCATTTGAAATGTGTTGAAATTATTATGAAACTTACCCGAGACAAAATGTATCCAATATTCAAATTCAAATCATTGCATCATTTTATTCAAATGTAATCACAAGATTTGTTTAATCTTATTCCTAATTTAACTGACCCTATCATTCCTTATAAAAAATTAATTATAAAAACAAATATTGTAAATTTTAAAATAGCTAAAATATTGTCAAATGTAAATAACCACTCTAATTAACTATTAGAAAATCTAATAAGCATCTTAATTTATATTTTTAAATTTTAATATTATAACCTTTAGATTTCTTAAAAAGTGTAATATTATATATACACACACACACACACACACGTATCTTGTACCAATAAATAACTCTGGTTTGCAATTAATTGAAAGAATGAAATCATTTTGGTACATGAACTATGATAAATTGACATGTGAACGATGGTAAATGATCTAATTAGTACATGATATAAATAACAAGTAAGTTTTACCCTTAAATAAAATTACTCATAAATCTAATTATTTTTATTAAATTCAATTGAACACACGTTTTATTTTTAAAAGACATTTTATTTTTAAAAATTGTAAAAATAATTTTATATTTATCTGAAAATTATATTATAATAAATAAGTATTATACTCTTTGTATAAAAATGATAAAAATGATGAAACAACACAAACATATATCAATTGATAAATTATATACTAAATATAATATATTTTCAAAACTTTTTTAAATATATAATATATATTTTCTCTATAAATATTATAATATTACAATTATATATTACAAAAATTAAAACTCGATAAATAAATTATATACATAGCTAAAATATATTTTAAAAACAGAAAATTTTGGTGACGGAGTCACATAAATAATGACAATGACTGAAAATTTTCATGTGAAGTTGTATCGGTACTTTAGCTGTCACGAGTCGCTGATTTTTTTTGAGGAAGTTTGTCATTTCACGACCTATAACTTTTATTATCATGTTTGTTTCGGTCATTCGAAAATAGTATTTATGGACTCCGGTGAAAAATATTTATTTTGCCATATTTTTATCAATATGATACAACATCATTTAGTTGCATATTTGAGTTAGATAATGATTTATTGTAATATAATTTAGAAATAAATATAACTTTTTTGAAAAAAATTAATAAATAAATATTATTTAAAATAAAAATGTGTATCTAATTGAATTTATTAATGATAATTAAACTTGAAAACAATATATGTTGTAAAATTGATTTTTAGCTTGATCGTGTATTAATTAAATAATTCACAATAATTCATATACTAATTTTATAATTTATCAATTGTATCTGTACCTAAATGAATTTCACCAACTCGTGAATGTAATTCGTTAATGAAGTAAAAAACAGAAAACAAAAATATTTTATTACAATTGGGCTTGCTCTCGACGGTTGGTATGACTATTTGACTGATTTCCCAAAGCAGTGAATCTCGAAACAGAAGCATCCACCATTCATTGAAACTCCCAAAATTCACACATAAGATTTGAGTAATTATTACGCTCATTGTTTCATTGACAGCAATAAAAGTTTCTAAATCTAGTTTTCCTGTTGCAATAAATCGTGATCTTATCTATAATCCAATCACCATATTTTCCAATAAAATCCAAATTTACATTACAAAATGGAAGGAAAATACTACATTGATCTATGTATTGTCTGTACTCTACCGAAACATTACTTTATAACTATCGCTGTGAAAACGGCAAGCATGAGTGTTCCATTATAGGTTTCGAGTCAACGTCACCATCATCAACTCAAGATCCAACTAATAATCGGAACCCAGTTCAAAGTTTCTGCCTTTTTCTCTTTTACTCATCAAATTCCCTTCAAAATTCTCTTCTTGTTCACGCTTTTCATCTGGTTAATGAACTAAGAATAAAATAAACGGGGTTCTCCTCGAGAATTCCGTGACACTTTGTTTGAGAATTTCAGTGAAAGTATGCTTGTGATATTGAGTGTTATCCATGGTGACAAGATTTAAGAGAGCTATCGCCGCCAGGCCCATGTCGAGAAAATTCTTTCAATTTCTGACTGCGGGTGAGCTTCTTTGACTTCAGTCATACTTCATTATTTTCTAGTTCTTGGGTTTCTTGATATTTCTATGTATTTGTTGTTATTTGGACTTTTGTTGTTGTATTGTGTTGGGGCTTTTCTCGTAGATTGATCAAGCTTTTCATGGATCTGTTTACGGGTTTCAGTTCTGTAAAACTCGTGCTCTGATTGAGTTCAATCTTGCTTGCGAATGTGATTCTTGGGTTTTCTTTTGTCCTTACTGAAATCTTACTTTGTTGGTAATTTCCAGAAACCTTTTGTGGCCTAATTTTGACGAAACCTACAGTTGGTCTGTAGTCTGAGTATTCTTCAGGATTGGTGATTTGAAACACAGAACAACTTGTAACCTACTCTTTATTTCAATTTTTTTTAATATAATAATAGGGATGCGAGACATGCATTTTCCCATATTCGTTGAGGTCGCTGTTTCATTGTAAAATTATCATAATTTAGATAGACAATTTAGCTACTACCAAACAATTATTTGACAAGATTGACGTCTTCAGAATTACCATTGTTGCATTTCAGTTTTATTAGGCGACTCTCATGAAAAGGTATTCGGTTTCCTATGGTTTCATTGACCTTTTGGTGTGCTCACAAGATTTGGCATTGCATAGAAAACCTTTCGATTATTTTCTGAACAAAATGAGTTTTGTGACTTTAGTTTTGGACCTCCATGGGGTTTAATGTTTCCAAATGCAGCATTATCCTGGAGGTAGAAAAAGGGAACAAAATGAGGATGAGTAACAAATATCGGAAACTAACTATTTTACATTGCAATGCAGGGAACAGATGGCCAATTTTAGTGTGGAGCCTTGTTGGCTTTCTTGTCATTCTTCATTTATACACTTTAACTAGCGACTCAGATGCACATAAACAACATATACATACAAGGTTGAGCCACTATCAACTATTTCGTGAACTAGAAGAAGTTGAGGAGGAAAATATACAGATGCCTCCACCAAGGAGGCGATCCCCACGAGCCGCTAAAAGAAAACCTAGGCGCCCTACTACTTTTATTGATGAATTTCTTGATGATTCTTCTCAAATAAGGCACATATTTTTTCCAAATATCATTACGGCTGTGGATCCCATGAAGGATGTTGGCAACGAGAGTTTATACTATTATCCAGGCAGAATATGGCTCGACACTGAACGAAATCCTATACAAGCCCATGGAGGTGGTATTTTGTATGATGAGAAATCCCTGAATTACTATTGGTATGGCGAGTATAAAGATGGTCCTACTTACCATGCCCACAAAAAAGGAGCAGCACGGGTAAGTTATGGATTTTTGTCAACATGGAAATTTTATTTACAACGCGCTTGTTAGTTTCTTAGAATTGGTGTGTGATCAAATGAAGATAAAAACATGGCCCTAAATTTTAGTCTTGCGAATGGGGTCCAACTTTGGAAGTGTATCAAGATTCAATCTTTACTTTGCTCATAAATGTTCTCTCCCTTACAGGTGGATGTTATTGGTGTGGGATGTTACTCATCGAGGGATTTATGGACATGGAAAAATGAGGGCATCGTTCTTGCAGCGGATGAAAAAAACGAGACTCGTGACCTACACATGTCAAACGTGCTCGAGAGGCCAAAAGTAATTTACAACGATAAGACCGGAAAGTATGTAATGTGGATGCACGTAGACGATGCTAACTACACTAAAGCCTCTGTTGGAATTGCAATCAGTGACCATCCAACAGGTCCCTTCAGTTACCTCTATAGTATACGTCCCCATGGATTTGACAGCAGAGACATGACCATCTTCAAAGATGATGATGGTGTCGCTTATCTCATCTATTCATCTGGAGACAATAGCGAGCTTCATATTGGTCCCCTCAACAAAGAGTACCTTGATGTCACACGAGTTATGAAACGAATTCTTGTGGGACAGCATCGAGAAGCACCAGCTCTATTTAAGCACGACAGAACGTACTACATGATCACCTCAGGATGTACTGGTTGGGCCCCAAACGAGGCTCTCGCACACACTTCTGAATCAATAATGGGGCCGTGGGAGACAATGGGGAACCCATGCCTCGGTGGGAACAAAATCTTTCGACTCACAACATTCTTTGCTCAGAGTACATTTGTTCTTCCTTTACCAGAAATTCCTGGTTTTTTTTTATTCATCGCTGATCGTTGGAATCCAGCTGACTTGAGGGATTCGAGATACATATGGTTACCTTTAACCGTAGGAGGACCTGCAGATCGTCCTCTTGATTACAGTTTCAGGTTCCCTTTATGGTCTAGAGTGTCGATTTTTTGGCACAAGAGATGGAGGCTCCCTGCTGCATGGAGAGGGACCAAACTCTGAAGATCTGGAGAGGTCATTCTTGCAGCACAATGCTTCCCACTCCGTTTTTATGCTGTGTTATTGTCTCCCATTTTCTTGATCTCATTGTGACATACAGAGGAATCTTCAGGCTTAAGGTTATGGAAATTGATGTAATATTGTTCGTTCCAGTTATATGTATAGAGAGTAAAGAATGGATTTATTTGGATTGCAGTTGTTGGTACTGAGTTGGGCTGTATCATCGGCCCACGGTTGGGTAAATTCAACCATGTGACATCGTTGGGCTTTAATAAATTTAATGGCCCAAATCCTCCACCTAAGGAATTTAAGAAAGTGCTATTGGTTGTCTCACGGGATTTAGTCAAAGAAAGTCATTTTTTAAAATAAATTTGAATGAAAGTTTATAAAACTTAAATGATACAGTATTTCAAGGTAATGGAAAACATTTTTTTTTAAATAATAAATAAGATAGATGCATTGCACTAAAGTTGTATGTCATATTCTATTTTCTTGTGAATAATAAGCAATATTTATTAAGTAAATTGATGGACGATTATTACGATAAATAATTGTCAAGTGTGCTCGTATCAAACAAAATCAAAGCTTTTGAATAAATTAAAGAAAAGAGGGTAAATGGATCATTTTTATGTGTATAAAAAAAAAATTACAGAACATATTAAAATCTCGAAATAAAGAGCACTATATATATTTTTATTTATTAACATTATTTTCGTATTATATTTTAAAAAATGAAAAGAGATGGGAAAAGGTGGAAAAAGATGGTGGGGGAATATATAATATAAAGATGGAGGGGAGCGTGGCAAGTCTCATCAAAAGATAAAGATGTTGTTAACCATTAAAAGAAGTTCCCATTCAAATATTTATTCCTTTTTGGTGGGTCTATTTGCCCTTCATAGTTATATTTTTTCCGAAAAAAAAAAGAAAGAAAAAAAGAAAGAAATTATAATACAACACGTCCACTCTAGCTACTTCTTGTTTTGTTATAATTTAAAATTTTTTCTAAACTTTAATTTAGTTTTATATATTCATTATATGATATGATGTGCTTAATGGAAAATGAAATTTTTAGCCCTTTTTTATCTCCAGTATATTTTCAAAATTTTAATTAGACATGTATCCGAGTTGGAAATTTAAAATGACAATATTATAAAGTAAGATCGGCCAAGAACGATGAATCTCTTTTTGTGAAAAGATTGTTTTTTCAAGTACTGACTAAAGGTGGATGCTATATTTGAATCGTTGATATAAATATTATTTAATTATAAAAATATATATCAACAAAAAAAAAACTCATTTCAACTCTCTTAGGTTATGTTTGTACTAAACGTGTACTGTTAAATTGCGTGAATTTAAATTTCCTCAATTCAAATTTTATTTTGTTAATTAATAATTAATTATATAGGTGATGTAAATTATTTCAAATATTTTCAAATGGAACCATTTGAGAAATTTTGATTAAGGAGTGGTTGAGAGAGCTCCTATAAAACCTATCACTAAAATCCTCAAAAAGTGGATCCCGTTCCAATAGCTCCGAATAAATTAAATATTTGCATTAAGATACGAAGGTTTCTTATTTCACAACAACGAAACTTACTCACCTATTCAGCCCAAGCCTGGCTGAAGGGGACTTACACTCTGAAGCGTTGGGTCGTCAGTAGAAGACTCTAACTCAGGCCTTTGCCCTACCCGAAGGGACGGTGGTTCTTTGTCTCCGTTATCCCTATCTCTCACTTCGTATATTTCAAAATGATTCTTCTAGAGATTTTTTGAAATTTGGTGAGAAACAAAAATATAGAGTGTTTGGAAATAAAATCCTAGTACGCTAATACAAGTTAAAATTTGAATTTTGGAGAAAAATTGCCTCCAAACTTTTTTTAAAAAAATTACAACAATAACTTTAATTTATATAACATTTGTCTTTTTTAATTATCTAAATTTATGTATTCACACCATCAACACTATATTTATATAATTAATATTAAATTTTGAATATTTTTTATCAAAATTAATTTATCTTTTTATAATATAAATACTTGAAAATTTATATAAGATTTAATAAAAAAATGTAAAACAAATGAAAAATTTGTATAAATGAATAAAATATGTAAAAATAAATAAATATGGAAATGAAAATTATAAAAAATTATTTTTAATATATAAAATTCTTGAAATAAAATATGAGTTTGAATTTTATGAATTTCATTCGAAACTCTTAAAAACTCATAAAAATAAAATTTAATATTTTAGAAAATCTCCAAAAATATTTATATAAATCGAGAGTAATTGATGATTTTTTTAAAGATTCAAATGCAAAATTGTAACTTTAAATCAGTAACAAAAAAAAACAAAACAAAACAAAAGCAGAAAAAACTTCTCAATCTTACTTCTAGCTTTTGGTTAAAAGTAATAGAAGTTGAAGTTCGTTTTCACAAACACCTCAAATCACTTCCACCAGACTAAAATTCAAGAAGTGATTCCTATAAGCTCTCTCAAACACTCTCTTAATGTCTTTCCTCACATCCAAATTACTACATCGAGACCATCTTGTGATGCATTTGGATTGAAATTTACTAATTTATTATTCATGTACATCCATTTTAAAGTCATATATGAAGTATTAGATTTGATTTCAGATTCACACAAAACGAAATTATAAGAAATCCAACTATCAAATCTGAATTATTCCATCCAAATGCAACCTTCGAGTAAATTAAAATTAATATACAAAATGAAAGATCCAATAGCCAAGAAAAAGAATACAACAATATTTATAGAAAAGGATAACCATGAGGACACCATATTGCCACTAAAGACTAAACACTTTTACATATATAAGAATTAGATTTCCAAACAAAGCCCAACTCCATTATATATATTGCCGTCCTAAATATTATACTATAAACTCAAGAAAACGATCGACTTCTTTTTGGAGTTCGAGTGAATTTGGTAATTAACTACACATTTTTTTAGCTCTCAATATTCTTATTGAAATCATCTTGAACCTGATACCAACTCCATTATTGATTAAACAACGTCAAATCAATTTACAAATAAAAGGATATATGTGTCATTAATCATCATTATAATTACTATATTCAAATATTTTTTCTTAGAAAATGGTGTTTAATTTGATTTAGTCTAGGTTGAGCTATTTACTAATTATAATTGGAAATAATTCATAACTTATATTGCATTCTTCAAATTGACATGGTAACATGTGAAAAAAAATATTGCAAATTGATCACAAATTGGGAACAAGATTACTAAAAATTAGATCAATTCTATCCAATCCAAATGGGAAAATGATAATTAAAATCCCTCAAAGAAAAAATAATAATAAAGACCAATAATACCTTTTTTCATATTTTTCTCCAAGAAAGAAAATCACTTCACCGATATTTTCACTTATTCCTTCCAAGCACGTGCCAACTAAAACTCAAGACACACGTGTGGCTTCATCACCATTTCTTGTGGGAGTCTCCCGATGTTCAGGGCTTCCATGCACTAGCCCACACCACCGGCTGATCCTTCCAGGAAAGGAATATTCCGGTGGAATCTGAGCCCTGTACCATTGACCATCCGTCCTTGTACCTCCTCAACAAGGCGCGCACGTCATCGGAGACCTCTTCGCTAAAAGAAACCGGTCTAAATCCGCCACCTTGCAGGCGGTGAGACCACCTCACCGCCGTCTCCCTCCTCTCCACAGATTCCACCTGCGGGCACGCCACCAGGTCCACGATGGCGCATCCGGCTGTCCTTTCAAGCATCAAACGCTCGTTGCTTGTTTTCGGGAAGCTCTCATCCAATGCCTCGAAGTAAACCCTAAACCATCTTAGACTTTCTTGAAAACCCCTGACGAATTCAAGCCCGTCAACGCCGATATCAAGATCAGCTTCTTCTTCAACAACCGTCACGAGTCTAGGCTGTAGCTTCCTAAAAATGGATATCAACAAATCCCTACGATTACCAACTGTTGTTACGGAATGCAATGCCCCCACACAATTTATGGCGAGTGCTTCATCTTCTTTGATATCTAATTCAGCTAAATTCAGTTCAGACAAATCACCTAAATGGTGTATGACATTGAACTTAAAGGGCACGCCCATTAGTCTTGCAAATTTTTCCATCCTGCTGCCGATCTCTTTCATAACCTTTTGCACTCCGGCCGAGCCACCGTTTGCGCCTCCAGCTTTGCGGACCAAGACGGTGGTGATCCTCAGATGTGGGGTTTCGTCGCTACGAGTAGCCATGGCTTCAAGAAGAGTAGGCCACTGTGTGCAAAAGGTGTTGCTAATGTCAATTATGTGTAATTTGCTCTCACCTTCAAATGCTTCGATTATCGCACCATTGCAAGCGACATGACCGAACATGGTCCAAGGGCTAACTTCTTGAAATTTCAGCACCATTTTTCTAGTAGAGTCGAAAGAACAGTTCTTCTCGGACGCGGAGATCAGAGTCCGGTACGTGCTCTCACCTGAATCCATCATGCGGCTGAACAAAGCTTGGAGAAAGTAAGAAGCAAGCTTCTGATCGATATCTCCATAGAGCGAGCCGAGCTCGTTGAGCATCCACATGAGTTGCTGCACCCTGGCACTGTTTCTGTCAGCTATCGCTTTCGCTGTTTCCAAGAGAATATCAGAAGCCCACTTGCTATCATGCCCTGAAAATGAGGCAGCGAATTCGAGGGTCACGTCACGTGCTGGAGAATAAGAGAATTGATTGGCGGATTGATCGTAGACATGGTGGTGAGTCGGGGTGGCGCTGCCCGTCGTGGTGGTGGTGGTGGGAGTGGGAGTATTTGAAGCAGTATGGTGGTGGAGTTGGTGGTGGGGATAGGGATTGTAGTGTTTGGAAGAAGAAGAAGAGAAATCTTCATCATCCATGAAAATGTTGAAGCATTCTTCGTCTTCTTGCTGATAAGGGTTTTGCCTGGAGGATCTCGAGCTGCTGGAGGTTCGGCTGGAATTGAGAGATTGATCAGATTGGAGGCTTACAAGTCTAAACAATGTATCCATCTAATCAAGAGGAGACCCACACGCCAAATAAAAATTCAAACTTTGGCTTTGGTTTCGTGATCTGTTGGAATATATATTAATATTGTTGGAGTGGAAATTAAAGGTGAGCTAGGAAGATGGAGTTGTTTGTATCGATCTGTTCTTTTTACGTAAATTTGTTGAGAAATTGGATAGTGGAGAATTGAATTAAGTAGAGGGGAGAATCTTGAAATTGGAATTTTGCTACGTATAAAGCTTTTGTTGGATTTTTTTTCCACTTCTTTATGGTGAATCCATAGGAAGAGATGGAGTGGAGTGGAATAATGAGTTGGACATAATATAGCTTCAAATATTACACAATTAACTTTTCCGTACTCTAAAATATTACAACTCAAATTCAACTTATAGTTATACAAGTCACTTTTTTTAAAATAAAAAAAAAAGTGACAAATCATTTTCATCAAGTGGCTCTCAATGGCTGAGCTTTTCATAGACCCCTCGTAGTGTGTGTGTTTTGTGGGTGAGGGAAAGACAAAAGACACCCAAAACTATGTGTATTTTTTAAGATTTATATAATATAATACTGTGGAATGAGTGAGTGGGAGTCGGCGTGACGAATGGGTTGTGAAAGAGCCACAAGAAAAAGCTGCCGGCGTGCATCGTCATCACTACCAACAAAACAATTCACCCGCATTCCCTGCCCCCCAATCCCTCTCCAAACTCTGCCAATAAATCTCCCACTTTATTTTTTTTTACCTTTTTTATATAATTATTACTACCAAAAAAAGAACCATCATTCTATTTCTTATGTGTTTGTTATCTCAATATCATATTATATTGGGACAAAAACTTGTGTGAGACGGTCTCACGAGTCATAATTTGTGATATGAGTCTCTTATTTGGGTCATCCATAAAAAGTATTACTTTTTATGCTAAGAGTATTACTTTTTATTGAAATATCGGTAGGATTGACACGTCTCACAATAGAACTACTATTATATTGGTTATCACCAAATATCCCCAAAATATGGGCATGCTCTTTACTTTTCCACTCCACCCCATGTTATACGATGCCTTATTTCCTCGGGCAAAGTTGCAAATATTATTTAGTACTTATTCAAGTAATTCATTGATGTGGTATACTTTGTACAACTACGTTGATGTGTCAAGTTTATGTTCAAATTAAAAAATCGATATATTTTATAAATAAATATTGGCGATGAATGTGAATATTATTCTTACACTACAAGTTCAATTAAATTTATTCCCTTCATTTTTATTTGCACCAAATTCCTTCTTTGGACTATTGTTGTCTTCTTCGAGAAATGAGTAAATATTAAGTAGTTTTTAGTTTCAAATGGAGACAAAATGTGAAGTGAAAGCTTCCAAAATCCAAGAAGAATTCATCCATCATCCATTTAGACCAGCAAGGGGTTCTTTACTCATTGTATTAAATTGGGTCCAAATATTTTTCTGAATAATTTTTTGTTGGAGAGTTTTCAACTTTGAGGTACCACATGACTCTTTTGGCCACAAATAAATGCCAGAAAAAAAATTGGTGAATCTATGCGTCACGCATGGGTGGATTTTTAAATTTGAAAGTTCACAACAAACCCCTTATGATTTTACATAATTATTATATTCCACAATCCCGATATATATTTAATGCGACGAATTCGTTCTTTTAACAAAGAAGATTGATATATGTATATTATTTGTATCATCCATTAATTTATTTTACATTTTTGCAAATGTGACGAATTTATCCTTAAGTAAAAGACAAAAAAAAAAAAATCAAGGTCGAAATGTCAATAGTGAAGCCTATGGGATGTAAATGCTAAATCACCAAACATTTAAGGAAGCTGAACTCAACAATATTCCACCGATCTCAACTATATTATACAATAGAACCATTTAAGTATAAATTAATATTTATTATATAAAATTATAAGTTGATGTCGAGTCATTATATAATATAAAATTTTGGAAAAACAGAGAAGACGGCATTGAGAGACTTGCACTGAAATATCTTTTGTTTGGAGAGTACCAACAAAACCTCGTTAGTAAGTGCGTCAAAATGACAATGAAAGCAAAAGTCTTGATCAGTCTAAATTTATATACACAAGATGCAAATAATTTAAGATTGAAAGGGATAAAAAATTTTAATTTATTTTTTAAGTAAATTTTATATTTATGAAAAATTAATTATTGTCTGGAAAAGTGGTTATATTTAGCTTTATTAGTGAAACATTTTTTTAAAGAAGAAAGTGAAACATTGTTTTTGGGCACCATAGATATTCGACAGACAACTTTTCTTGGTGCAAAAAAAAAATTCATCTGACATTAAAATGGTAGTTTTCACTCATTTTTCTTACTTTTCATGTATTTGGTATTCATTTTTCTTGGTTTGTTATAATTCTTACATATATGATAAGAGAGGTAAGTGTCAAATACATCAAATATAAGGAGAGGTGAATGCAAATAATTCGACCTTTAATGTAGTTTTCAAATGTTTGGATCAATGGAATTGAGCTTTATAGTTAATTTGGAATCAATAACGCTAATTTGGCTACAAAAGTTTGAAATTAGCCTTTCTATTTATTTTTAAAAAAAATAATAAAAATTTGAAAGTATTTGAAATCCCGAACAATCCATCATCCAACAAAATCCTTCACTGTGTGTAGCCTATCTTACATGTATTTTATCCATTCCCTTTCTTCTATCTATTTCTAACCAAACAAATCCTTATAAATTTAGTACACGAGGTATCCACTTCCATAACTCAAGATACAATATTATTAATTGGTCCCATACGATGCTTGACCAAAATAGAACGATAAGAAGAACAAGAAATTAATCGACATCAAATTTTTTACCCCACTTTCGCTTAAAAACACTTCAAAAGACTCCAAAATTTACGTTCCATTTTTATGTACAAAATAAGACAGATCAAAATCTTCATATGTTAAAAAGAATAAAAACTAAATTTTATGTACAACTTTTTCAAAATGCTAATATTATACCATGCACCAGAACAAAATTAGTAATCTCGAATCTCCTTAGCTTCCCTTTTTCCAGATTGTACAAGTGTCTCCTCAATGGTTTTGCTTGGTTTGTTAGTTCGTATACCATTACAGAGAAAGCTCAACATGGTTATGATAACGTTCGCGGAGTGACGGAGAAAAACCATAATATCAAAAGCTATAGTTAGGAAATTTCCATGCATCCCATTTGCACATCGAAATGACGTCGGAAATTATTCACAACACTGAAGAGCATTACAAAAACAAATACAACAAACATGCTTTATTTTGCTTAACGAATTACAACCAATCTAAGGATTGATTCATCAAGACAGATCCTTAATTCAATCAATTACAATTCACAAGTACACGAAGAAAAAAAAAATTACAGGCAAACTAGTTATTAATCAATAACTAGTATAAATCATTCACCGGCTAAACACTGATTCAACTTTCAAAAGTTTGAAATTATTTGCTCCTCAGTTGATTGATCAATCAACTACATGCTCTTCGTTGACAACAAAAAAATTTGAATAAGATAAATCTGTTGATGGAACAAGTAACACACACAGAATATGCACAAGTAGACTGCACGTAAGGCATGAGAGGACGTTGAGGTAATCAGGCCTCCAGGTAACCTTTTGTTTCCAAGAAAGAAACAACGATTTCAGCCAAAACAGCCGGAGAATCGCACACCTCTTCGCTTTGCTGCAGCACTATCTGGAAGGAAAAGAGACCGCTTCAGAAGATCGTGTTCTATAATCTTTTTCTTGATAAGGCATTATTTTGTAAATCAAGGATCATTTTCTGGAACAAAAGGAACGTGTTGCCAAAAGCTAACTGAACAAGATTGATGAAGGTAACATTGGATCAACACAATATTAATGTTGTAACATTGTAGCTTCATAAGCACAAGATGTGTCGTGTTACATGGCTAAATGTGAACGAGATAAAGCATTAGCATGTAAACAGCATTTGTTATCGAATCTAGAAACTTACATACCTCAGCATTCAAAGGTGGCTCATATGGATCATCAACACCAGTGAAACCTGTAAAAGGGCAATGAAGCTGATTTCCCGAAAAATATAAATGCAATGGAAGGGCTTCAATAAATCACAGCAAACGGACAGTTTTGGCTTCTCCTTCTTTAACAGTATAAGAAGTTAATTTCATAGGCCCTTACAAATAACAAGATGAATTAATTTCCTGAACGGTAGTTGAAGCCAGTGCAGATAGCGCATTCTGAAGGCAAACTTGCGCGAAGAGATCAAAAAAAAAATCACATGATATTTTTTATAAACAAACCAAAAATAATAATATGAGTCAATGAACCACTGTTACGTAGAGTGACGCAGAAAGAAAAATCCAACTGACGTTATGTGCTTTAGATGCATGACATGTGCAAGTGGGTTGGGTCCAGTCTCCCAGCAGGGCCACACTTGTAGCTTGGTATTTGCTTTCTTGGACCAAAATTTGCTCAATGGATCCATATATTAAGGCATAAGAGCGAAGAAGCTAGAGAAGCAATTGGGTAGGGGATAGCTACGCGAGGACTTTAATTCTCTAGGATATAATGACAGTGTAATGAACTAAAGTAGATAACAGAAACCATAACCATGTTTTAGAATCCCAATATTCAGCCATACAACACATACCTTTGATTTTTCCAGCTCTGGCAAGTTTGTACAATCCCTTTGGATCCCTAGTCTCACACACTTGTACAGGGACATCCATATATACCTACATATCATTGTACTTAAATTCAGTAATTCTAGCTATCATTTTCACCACTTCGCTTGCCTGCATGCAGAAACCAGAGGCAAATCAAATCAGCGAAACAAATTTCCAAAGACAAAACTAGCCTCAATAAAATCTCCTTCAGGAAGTAAAGCTCGACAGGAATCCCGGTCCTGTCTGAAGGGAGATATGAGACTTGCAATGCTAATGAGTCCAGCATCTGCAAAGAGCTTTGCCACCTCTCCTGATGAAGTAAATCACTCGGTACTTTGAATCGAAAGAACAAAAAATTTGAAAAGAATAATCATAGAAACCAACCGATTCTTCTAATATTCTCAGCTCGGTCTTCAGCTTTAAAACTAAGATCACGGTTCAGACCATGCCTGCAATTATCCCCATCAAGGATATAGGAGAGCTTTCCTCTACTGTGTAAGGAACGACTTAAAGCGCATGCCAGAGTACTCTTTCCTGAAGTAAGAGATCATGAAAAATAAAATAAAATACCACCACCTACTTCCTGCTGCCAAAACCACCACCACATAAAGGCCAAGCATGGCAAAAACATGAGAGATGTTACCAGTAATGATGAACCATATTTGAATCTAAAAAATAAAAGAAAGAAAAGAAAGGAATTCTAACGCAAGAAGTAGAATTTAAACACAAAAAGTAGAAAGATCATTTGCTGCACAAAAAACAAGAAAATAACCATACTTAAGGATTGACCCAATGGCTATAAGAGAGGGTCAAGTCATTTTACCATGTGATGCAATGCACTGACCAATGTGAAAAAACACATTTGACCACTTTACAACCATTAGATCAATACTTTGGGCAGTGCCATAAAGATAGGGTCGAATATATCATGCACCATGGAGTGAATTTTTCTCGAGACTCGGGAATTCTAAAGAAATGGAATCACTGTCCTAAAATTTTCCTTTTTAGAAATTTCACCCTCTGCTGACAATTCGAGATAACAAAAAAACATGCACATCAGTCAAGAATTTCGGAAAAGTCAACATTTATCGATATTCCCCTGAATAGCTAAATCTGTTGGAGTTAACCTCGAAGAAATGCTCCAAGAAACTGTCTCTTATCATATCCTCGTGTCAACAACTTCAGAACATACTCAGGAAAAACATAGAACTATTTTAATCATTCCCATACCCAACAAGTAATGTTCTGATCAGGCAATCTGACACAACGTATAAACATAGAATTAGAAACAGTCTCTTGATCACATGAAAATAGTCAGCCCCACAAATCATGGATCGATCAAGAACATAACAAGCTTCCATCAAAACTAATGTCAGGGAATGCTACAGTGCCAAAGCTCCCGTTGCTAAACAAACCTGAACCACTTAATCCAGTGATCCAAATGACACACCCTTTCTGATTAAGCAATCCCTGCCTGTCAATCTTGCTAACAGAACAATTGTGCCACACAATATTTGATGAATTTCCAATTGTGGACATCTGAACCGTACTTTTATCTGTGCACATAATTATCAAGCAAGTTAATTAGGCAAAAAGATTCCAAAAACATCCCAAACAATAATTCTCACGATCTAAACGATCCTAAGGGGGGTGGTGGGGGAGCGAACAAAACGGCAAAAACAACGAAATACCGGTAAAACCGCTGCAGTCTTTTGTAAGAACATGGCCGGCTGAATCGCGTTCGACTCCCTTCACTTGGCCATTGGCATACGCTGTCGTCTTGGAAGCTTCCATCGCCTTAATTGGCGCCAAAAAGCTTGATCTTCCAGCTGCTCCGCAAATCCCCAATTTCTTGTGTTTGCCGTTGCATACCACCACCTTCACAGACGTCAACCTGGTGTATGATGCCTCGGAAGAGTTCAAATCCACCGTTTTACCCAATTTCAACTTTTGGCAATCAACCGCCGTCATTTTTTCCTCCTTAACATAAACAACATATATATTTCTGTCTATAGAAAGCACCGGTAATTTATATCTCACAATGCAGCGGAAACTCACACGTGAAGAACACTTTCATTAAATCGGAACAACCATTGAATCACTCAAGAAACAGTGTGGGCAAATTTCGAAACACAAAAGCATGAGAATTCAAATAATTTGGTAGAATATATCCAAGAAAATTTGATTTTTTTTTTTTAATCGAATTAAAAGACAGAAAAAATAAATATATAATAATAATATTAAAAAGAGAGAATTTATAGTGATATTGACATTGGTGGGAGACCGATAAGAATCCCACCAGTCGCCAGAGAGATCGAGAGGGAATCCACAAACGAATGATTTATATGTAACTTTAACCATACAAATTCATACCACACATTATATAATCAATTATATGAAGTTAGGTTCGTTAATTACGGAACCACAATTAACTATTATCAGTGTCATTTTTTACACGTATTATTTTTGGAGTTTTGTTTTTATTTATAAAACTCAATACTTATATTAAAAATATTTATAATTATTTTATAATAATATATGATTATTATTATTTGGATAATGGCTTATTTTTTAACAAAAATAATTATGCAACTCTATTAAATATATTATTAATTTGTTTAGATAATATACTGATTTTTAAATTTTGAAAAATAAATGGGATATTATAAGTCTGGGTAAATTATAAATTTATTAAAATAGGTTTTAAGTTTATGCTTTTTTAATGAGAGAATAGTACGTTTTTTTTAAGTTGATAGAGACATTTTAGTAAATCTCGATTGTTTCAATTAGCTCAATCGCACTTATTATAACCATTTTTCATTCAATTGCTAATCCAATATATTTATTGTATGAAAAAATTATTTAAAAAAACTAAAATTTGAAAATCTTATTATATGATACTCGCGAGTACATTACATTATGCTATTTTTAATGGTTAACAAATTTTAAGTTTTAAAACAAATGATTTATTATACAAACAATAATAATACAACATATATTAGTTTTAGTTTTTAAGACACTATATATTAATAATAAATTGAATTAACAACGTTGGTATTATGTTGAGATGTCATAATTGTCTTTGATTGATATACATTAATAATAAATTGAATTAACAACGTTGGTATTATGTTGAGATGTCATAATTGTCTTTGATTGATAAATCGATCGAAACATGATATTTGGGTTGTTATGTATGTTGCTTAAAATATTTGAATTGCACCATTATCGTCAGCTTTAATTTTTGATAAAGCAGCAAACGTTTGATCCTACAATATGTATCAGAGACAATGTCATAGGTTCGATTCTCATTGATTGAAAAAATTACAATTATTGGAAGGTTGTTGATATGCAATAATTGTCTCTGCTGCATAGAGCGATGCAACAATGACGTTTGGGCTATTATGCATGCAATTTAAAATATTTGAATTGTATCATTACCATCAGTTATAGTTTCGGTCCGACCGTTCACAAGTATTATATAACAAAGAAATATAATGCAAGCTTTAATATACTAAATAAAAATATTATTCCGTTCCATTCACTTGTTCCACCTCCACAAAAAATTGTATTATTTCTATAAAGGGAAAAAGGCTTCTCAAATCCCCACGATTATATGTATGTGCCAAGCACCCAAAATGCGCTTCTAAATCATTCATTGCGGCCTTTACAACATGCAACTTTCACTTGTAAGTATTGTTAATTACGATTCACTTTGAGCGGTAATATACATATATTTTTTATGAGATAGGAATTCGTAGTCGTTACTGTTCGATACGCAACAAGTAAAATCTCGGATTAATGTAATATCCTGCAAACTACGTTAATTAGTCAGGTAAATTATATTGGGTAAACTCCATGTGACAAGGACGTCCTAAAAGATGTTGTAAAAGAGAATCAGAGTCTTGATCATTGACTAACCGTTCACTAACTTCACCAATTGAACGCCCTATTTAATTAATATTTGAAATGGATTAATCTATTCTTTAAAATATTTTACTTCATCAAGATTAATGTTATATAATTTTCAAATCATTACTCATTTTTTTATGGGATTATTCTGTAACCATACATAACCATAACCTGTTTAATGTAAATATGTGCATCCACGTTTTTCAAATATAATAATTTGTTATCTTTCGACATTATATTTTCATAATTTTGTCATCGTATATAGGGATGTCAATGGGTCCGGGTTTTACCCAAAACCACAATGGACCCATCTCATCTGGGGCGGGTTTGGGCATACTAAATGGGTCATGGGGCGGATCTCGGGTCTAATTTTTCAAACCCATCTGGGTATGGAGCGGGTCATGGGTCCTATAATACCCGCCCTATACCCTCCCCATATATTTGGATATAAATTGATATGCTCGCGAAGATGGTTGTGGGGTGAGGTGGAAGGTAAATAAATCACAGTTTTATTTTGTTATTGTACTTTTATTTTAATTTTGTGACTATACTTTCTCTCTTTAAATTACATTTTTTTACGATTTTAAATTACAATTTTATTTTTTCAATGTATTTTCTTTATTTAATTTTGTAGGTAATTCTTCAAGTAATTTACCAACTTGTCCTACCATTCTTGAGGAAGAGGAAGATGATCATGAAGAATGTGTCTAAAATATTGCTTACTCGCTGATTTTAAATTGATCTGTTTAAGTTCTGATGAGTTATTTTTGGGGATGACAAGACTTTTTTTGGAGAGCTAGTAACTTTTTTTTAATGTAATTCATTACGTCGTAAAAATACTTTGTTTGTTATTATTAAGTGTGGTCGAAGACATGAATTAGTTTTCTATTGTGTTTTATTTAGAGACTTGTTTGTTTCATAATTCAGCCATGTGATAAGAAGATTACAGTTTTCATTTAAAAAAATTCGGGTCTAACGGGTCTTGCGGGTCTACCCGACCTCATTTCGTATTTGGGGTGGGGTGGGTCCGAAAAATATTTAACCTGGGTGGGGCGGGTAATGGATCAAAGTTTTCTTCATGGGGCGGGTCTTGGGTTTATCCATACCCTCTCCATTAACATCTCTAATCGCAGGTGCAAGCCACTTGAATTTTGTGGCCAAGTTTCCAAACATAATTTATAAGGGCATCCTCAGTAGTACATTCATCTAACCACAATCCAAAAAATCTCAAACAATTTTTCTATAGACTACACCCAATTCAAAAATCTCAATAAATATTCTACTTATTTAAAATATTAATAATTTTTTTAAAAAAATTATAACACAACCTTTTAAATAATCTTAATTGCAAAAAAATAATTATTATAAAATAAAAAGTACAATATGAAACAACCAATTAATACAAATAATTTAGATTAAAAAAAACATAAGATTATTAAATTTTTCATAATTAATAAATAAATCTTATATTGATTACACACGTAGGATACCCAGATATATATGCTTAATCAAATTGGCTCAAAGTTGATGATGTACTTAACTCTCCCATAAATATTTATGCAGTAGGATCTCCTTCGTCGTCCGACCAACTGAAAACAACAGTTAAATTTTAGTTTCTTTAATATAAAATTTAAAAAATAATTATTTGTTGTGAAAAAATAAAAATTTACGGTAAAAATTAAAAATTTCAAACTCTCAAAATTATAACACTACACACTTTATAATATTTTTCTCTGAACTCAATTGTGATTTTCTTCACAAATGAGAAATCTATTTATAGAAAATCTTTACAAATAATCCAAAAATAAATTACATCATTACCTTCATCATCACACACAAATTTCAATATTCAACACTTAATTTTCAACATTCAACATTATAATTTTCAACACAAATATTTCACATTTTCAACATTATTGTATTTATTATTATTATTATGTCTAAATTGGCAGTGAGAGCTGAAGTACTTGCCAGCTCAACACAAGTTTCCTAGGAGCCGTCACTGTGGATTTCCTTAAGATTTAAGAGGGTCTATCCATGTTCGAATATATGTCATTTATCATTATTGGAAATATCGGTCCCAACAACAATGACTTTTTTGGCTTCAGAAAATAAAAAAATAACAATAGTGAGTTTGTGTATACTCTCTAGAGTATAAAATTCTACCCTAAATTTAATTTACAATAATTTTTTATTTTATATAATATAAGTTTGAGCACGCCATTCAAATAATTTTTTAATTAATTCTTAAAAATTATGTCATTTCAAAACTTTATATACCAAAAACGAAGAGAACAGAAATAATAAATGAATAAAAAGTTAGATGATTATTGAAGTAATTTTTATTTGAAATATACTTAACCATATCCTATCCCCTCTCATCTTCATTCAAAGTCACTCCTTCCTAGAAGAGATCAAGTGGGAGTTATTATTAGTATTTATGTATTTCTTAAATAACATTTCAGAACGGGAGAAAATTTTTATAAAACTTTATTTAAATTAAAAAAAAATAACCGACGTGAAGAAATTTGATTTAAGCTCAAGATCAAATTATTACTCTATTTTAACACCAACATGACAATATACAAAACTCAACAATGTGTAGATGGCTTATTTCATTATAAATTATTTTGTCTCGATAGTTATCTCTTTGGGACTTGGAGATATGATTTGTCTGAGAAACATTGAATTTGGCACCACTCCAATTTTATCCCTTACAAGCGTCTCATATCCATAATGTGGACACATAATTTGAAAACACAAAAACCGTGTGATATTTATTTTAGAAATATTAAAATTTCTGAAAAATTATCTCATTAGTAAAATTTTATAAGATGGAGTTCGAGATGATCATTCGTAAAAAATATTATATTTTATGTTCAAAGTATTATTTTTTTAGTTATTTTTTAAAAAATATTTTGTATCATATGTTGATTGAAAGGAAAACATTTGATCCAAGAAAAAAGTATTTTTATATATTATTTTCGCTGCTAAAATTTTATTTTTTGTTAGTTATAAATATTGTGGGATATGTATTGTATGTCGAACATATTGATTTTCACCACAAATATGGACAAGATCATTCTGTTTCAGGATATAATATTTGAGACATCTGTAAAGGAGACCTATTATTTTGGAAAGGTGTTCTTTCGGTAATTTAGTATGGTTGGCACTACTTATATATCGAGAGGGAAGATCTAATTTTCTTCTCTCTCAATACCATCAGACTCCACGTCGATTCATTCACACGGTCGAATGGCCGCATAAAGCAAAGGGAAATGGATTTAAATCGGTAGATGATAGGCACTGCCCTCACTTTATTTTAACGGGTAAGATCTTGCCACACATACAATTTCAAAAAAAAAAGTGAGTCCTATATATGCAAAGACAAATTTTGGTCATCCATCTTATCGTGAGGTCAATGCCCACATGGATAGGATGAAATTAACCGTTTAAATCTAAATTCTAAAACTAGGTTATTCAGATCTTCAATTTGGCGGTTAGTTATAGCTTTCTAAAAATGAAATCTAACCAAAAAGTTAGGAATCAAATTCTTCGAATTACATGGATACTTGATTATGCCACTACGAATGAAAATAAAGAAATTTTCACGATAAGGAATGTGAAATGAAGCTGAAGGATTAAACTCTCTAGGAAATACAAAGGAAATTGAGATGTAAAAACTAACATAGTTGCTGAAAAAGGACGAGGGGAATGCGAAGCTACTCGAAATATGAAAGAAAAATAATTATTGAAAAATTTAACTGGAAATTTGATCGAGAGCTTGATAAGAGATTGATGGTGATTGTTGATGAGTGATGATCGTCTTCCTTCTTTTTCCATTCTCCTTTTCTTTCGAGCAGGTAATCAACATGCCGGAATCTAGATTATTTTTGGGCTCACCCTTAGCGAGTCCAACATTTCAAGCCCAATATAAACTTTAGACCAGCCCGACTATTTAAGATATTTTCTCTAACCCTAACCTTATGCACACACACAACTCGCAGCAGCACTACATCTGAGAGAGGAAGAACAAGGAACCATTCAAAAACCCCAAATGAAGTTCAACCCCCGCGTCTCCTCCTCCAGGCGCAAGAGCCGCAAGGCTCACTTCACCGCGCCGTCGAGCGTCCGCCGCGTGCTGATGAGCGCTCCTCTCTCCGGTGACCTTCGGACGAAGCACAATGTCCGGTCCATGCCGGTCCGCAAGGACGACGAGGTGCAAGTTGTTCGAGGAACGTACAAGGGACGGGAAGGTAAGGTGGTCCAGGTGTACCGAAAGAAATGGGTGATCCACGTGGAGCGAATCACTCGTGAGAAGGTTAACGGATCTACTGTCAACGTTGGTATTCACCCTTCGAAGGTTGTCATCACGAAGCTCCGCATCGATAAGGATCGCAAGTCGCTCCTCGATCGCAAGGCTAAGGGACGGGCCGCCGCTGACAAGGACAAGGGGACTAAGTTCACCGCCGAGGATATCATGCAGACCATCGATTAAGAGGTCAATTATCCGAGTTTTATTTTTGCGATATTGTTCCTTTACGATTGCTGGATTTCTTCGAGGACAATCATGATGTCATACTATTCAGCTTTAATGATACTTAATTTTGCTCTCTTTCGATTTCGAATCAATTCTGATAGATATGTGTCTTAGTTACTGTGCTAAATGTCTATTTTTTTTTGTGAAATCATCGCTTGCTAAATTTATATATTCGTGTCAGTGTTGTCTGTAAAGATGGAATTTTTCAGCAGTGGCAACTTTCTTCAAAATGTTCTACTACCCACTATCGATCTCCATTCTCATCAGTTTCCTGGCTTATTTTGATTCATTTTTCATTTACTAGTTCTATGTATATTAATGCTGCAGAACTAATTTGTCCATTTCAATCACCCTGTAGTGAGAAGATGATTAAAGATTAATAATTATGCTATTCCTTTGGGATTTGAATATAAAGGTGCATTTTTGGGTTTTCAAAGACCGCGTGTTAATGTGATTCTTTAGAGTGGATGTGGAAACTTGACACCTAGGAAGATCGATAACACCGCAAACTTTAGAGATACAAGTGAGAAAACTAGATTAATATGCTGGAGAGAAGAGAATGTAGTTGGATTGAACGCGATGATATTCTACGAGATAATGTGGTTGAGTTGACTACCTTAGAAAATCATTTTTAGTCTACTTCTTGAAAACCTTCCAGTTTTAGCTCGTCATTTCACAGAAAGAGCTGGTTAAAACTCTTGCCCTCTGACCCTTGAGGATCTTCAGTTCGGCCACAATTGGAATGAAAGCAGGAAAATTATTTGGCTTTTATAAACAATTTTATATGTGAAATTGAGAATATAAATTTGGCTGCTAATTTTTAGGGCAATTGTTTGCATGATTGTCATCATCTTGTTTGTTGAATGGGAACTTCATTGTTGCTCTACCACAGAGAACGATGGTCCAATTGTTTGTTTTTGTGCTAAATATTTTTCTTCATTCAAATCATTGGTAGAATGTTATATTTGCAGTATTGTTGATTTGACATTTAGCTGTGTATCTGGACTGTATTCCTTGTTACTTGTAATCCAATGGAAGCCGAAATTCACATTTTCACCCTGTTATGAACTTTTGTCCATCGGATCTATCTATGCCAGTTTTATTTTAAGTCATGCTCAAACAACATATATTTATACTTTTAGCTGGAAATTGACAATTGGGCTGATTGCTTTCTACAAAATTGAGTAATGTCATAACGTAAAAAAAATTTGAAAACTTAATTTATTTTAGAATGCAAAAAGGGCCGTCTGGAAAAACTAGGTATTGTTTTATGTGAGTGTTAATCAATCAAATCAAACCACATGGTTTGGATTGATTTTCAGGTCTCACATATTATTTTGATTTTAAAATAAACCAAACAATAATGATTGGTTTGGTTTAAGTTTTTGGATAAAAATAATCGGATCNAGAATTTATTTATTTTAGATTTTAACCTAAATAAAAATAACTACAATCTTAAAAGTTTTAAGTTTTTTTATGCTTATAATTTGAAAAATTATGTAACTATATTTTAATAAATAGTTTTTATTTATATTCAGAATCCATGATTAAATAAAATTTTCACGAGGATCAATTATTACTTTTCATAACAATATCTCAATTCTAAAAAAAATTTACCATATTTTATGAAGCCTCGAAAAATAGACGTACTGGTTTCTAAGGGCAACATTATTGGTAAAAGGATATAGTTATGAAGGCTCTTCGATTGAGCACTTGCTGCAAAACATTTGATAGTTTGCTGTGATTTTTAACTTCATTTTCACGAGGGTGACAGCCGTCACACCGCATAGGATATTCCCACTGCAAATGTGCTCGTGTGCTGAAAATTTTCTGGCGATCTCATTCTCTCTTCCAGCAGCACACACCTCTTCAGTTGATCTATATAGTGTACATATGATGCCTTTACAGTATATCCTTCGTCGCCCCAAAAACACCAACGAGAGATACTGAGTTTGACATCTTTAATGACATTTAGCAGCATAAGCGGAGTCATAACCGGCCTCTGCACCAAAGAAACTGTAAAGATACCGGTGGTGGCTTAAACCTTGATCGGATGGGTTCGGTTCAGACCAACGGCTGCATTAATGGATTTACTCGGGTGGAAGAATTTGAAATTCCTGCTGAATAAAGAGAGAAAATAAGACAATTACAATGAAGGCGGTTGTAAGAATTTGACGTACCGTCATCAAAGTTTCATGTAGGTCCTACGTATTTGATGAGAGGTCAACTCCTATTTTTAGCATCAAAGGGCCTATATCTCGTCACAACAGTGCACGAGGAGAATTAAAAATCCGGTTAACAGTCACTAGTAAACAGAATAAGAACAAACTGATGCCATAGAAACTCCAATAGAATCAAGCGCAGTAACCAGCAAACGATACTTGTTACCCATTGCAAAATCTAATTATTACACTAACCTAGATGCGTAGGGTTAGCAAGAACTAAACCTGATTTCTGATTGTCATCTTCTCGACAAATGTTTAACTATCGTTTTGATGCTAATTTTATAAATATATAAAATAAGTTTTTTCTTAGGGGAATACAAAATTTCATTGGAAATTATTTTATTGATTAATAAACAGATTTGATACAAATATTTTGATTAATAAAACTATTTGGTAATGATATGATAATCATAAGAAATATTTTTATTTTTATTTTTTAGAATTTATAAAATAATTAAAATCTCAAACTTGTTCTAAGCGGTCAAACATTAATTATTAGTCATGTAAAAATATGATGAGCCAAGTTGCTCAAACTTTTGTGGACTTGGGTTCTGATTCTCATGATTGTGATATCATTGAAAAATGCATACCCAACATAGGTACACCCACCAGTGGACAACGTGGGTTTCAAAACTTGTGTCGTTTTTTGCATCCAAATTATAAATTTTCTCTCTCAAATTACAAGTGGACAATTTCTTTCGATTAAGATTTTGGGAATATTATTATTTAGATGGTGAAATCACACTTTGTGTAGCTTTAAAAAGTAATGTGATTGGTCCTTTTAACATTTGGGGAAGGGGATGGGTCGATGGGAATCAATCAACCCACGCCTTTCAACATTGAAGTTTGCATGTTGCTTGAATATTAGGTATTGTGTGTTTCTCAGGAACAAATGTGTTAACCAAAATGAAAAACAAACTTCAGATAGAGTTTGAACTTATAATATTCTACGATAAAATGTTAAATAATGATTGCAGAGTCGAGTTTCTATTGTTCCCAAATGTGGGAGCCAGGTGTGTGTTTATGGCCAATGTTAGGATTAACATAGACGGGTGGGAGAAAATACGATGTTTATAGTTCATATCGGTTTTTGAAGGATTTCATGTTATATCTGATGATCTATATTAGATATATATAGCCGCCACTATAGGATTGGTTGTCCACATTAAAAAACATTTAGTTGGATACATGTGTAATTGTTCTCAGATGATTTACACTCGACAAAGCAAGGAAGGGTTGTTGGACTAATTTACATAGTGAGATGTTGTTTTGTCCTCCCAGGGGATGAAGCCCTTCATATATTGGTCATGTCACCCTAAATTATGGATTATTTTTTACTTGACTGTTGTTTATCGCAATTGCGGTTAGTTCAATCCTACCTAGCGCATTGCCTTAAGGGTTGATTCTATGTGAAGATTACTCTGGTTGTCTTGAACTGGTACAACAAAACGCAGCAACAAATATCAGCAAGTGGAGGCAAGGAAATTCCTTTCTCCGCAAGACGAAATTGTCCGTATATAATGCTATACGTTGCAGGCAATCGTCCCCAAGATACAACGACTTCACGTCGAGAGTTTGCAACACTTCAAAATCTCGAAATCAACGAACAAGAGTATGCAGGAACTTTCAAGTATTGAAGAGAATAAAATGCAACTAGATGACATGAATTTTTCCAACCTTTTGAATGATGGATGTAGTGATTATTTATAAATGATCATTGGATGCGTAGAAGAGACATGTCTTTCCAAACCGGATGCATTGAAGAGCCACAATTCTAGTCAAGGAACACATTGTTTGGTGCAAAAGTGACCAAAAACAGATGCCAAGATAGCCAAGGGACACGCATGTTTTCAGAAACAAGCACAACGCAGATTTTCAGAAAGGCTCGCGCATATGCGCGGCATCTTCTGTAAAAAAATACTTTCACACTGTTGTAGGCTGGCTTCTGTTGTAGATGCTTGTCAACAAAATTATTTTCAAATAAATTTTGTCCAAAAAGATAATATTGACCAAAGACCGCACCGGGCCGAGCTACGGCGAGCGCGCGCCCGTGTGTTTCTACAAGACACAGCCTATTAGTGTCTTCCTCTTTCTAAAAACTTCTAGTATCCCTTGGGTCCCAAACCCTTAACTCAAATTTAGAGTTTATAAGGAAGGTTCAACTTGTCTCTTTTTTTGATGTCCCACTCCCTTTTCTTTTCAACATTCTTCTTACTTCATTTATCCAACAGATTTAATGGTATACAATGAGACACGTATAATTTTCATAAGGAGAAATGCATTGGACATCTTGAATAATGTAAGCTATACTACATTGTTAGATGAACACATAGGGCAGTGACCTTACTGTTCGATTGAATAAATCTACCATTGCAACCCTTTTATCCCTAAACCTACTGGCATTTCTTTTACTCGTTTCCCCAATCCCAGAGAGAGATTTTTCCTGCGAGGACAACAAAAAAAAAGTCGCAGGCCAGTTAGGTATATTCACATTCTTGACAAGTAATCTTGGCTGGGCATCATTGTTATTATGTAATAACCGATGGACCACAACACGAAGACCAACAGAGCAGGCTGCAGAACGAGACTATGGGTTATTTAATGTAAGCTGCAAATATAGAAAGTAAGTTTACAGACTGGACAAACTATGCACTGGATCCCAGCATGTGATCAAGAGGTAGCCCCCCAGCAGAGTACTTGCACCATTATTCAAGCTTAAATGGACCAGATAGAAATAATCTACCGCGATTTAGTCAATGTGTATTCCAAGTGTGGAGCATATTTTGTTGTAGAATCTTGCAAAATTAATAATAGTTTCACTTATAATGTCATATAAACTCGATATTCGAAGAGTATTGATTCTTTCACAAATAGTATTGTTGGGTTGCAAGAATTGTCATGTCTAGCTACTCACGTAATACAATGACCAATGTGACATTTATACTACTACATGGCTAAAATAATTTTAATAGCACCCTGGTAATAACTTGAAGTTTCAACATAATAGATGGTGCTAGACCGAGGGGCTCGGATCCAACAAAAGGTAAAAAAGGCATAGTACAAGCATGGACCATCAAGCTTATCAATGCTCTTTATTATTACAACTAAATCTTGAACTATAACCCTCACACTCTAAAATTGGAGGGCAATCTTTAGAGGTCCTCCGTTTACATCCCCAAGATTTATACATGCAATGGAACTTCATGAATCATTGTCCCAAACACATAAGAAATCAACAAGTAAAAAAGAAACTGAGCCAAACATTCAAAAGCTCATTCAAAAGCCAGAGTATTGACTTCCAATGCTTTTTCTGAAAGGCCCAAATGCAGCACAGATACATCACATCAAACAATAACAATGCATCATTCCTCATTCCCCATCCACGCCTTTTGAGCCTCCCCGAATACATAGAAAGAATCTTAAGTCTCCCCCTTCAATATGTAGGGCATACACCAAAGTCTTTTGAATCATGTGCAACAAATCAAAGTTATAAAGAGAGAAGGAAATTATGAATAAACAATAAGGTTTTCGAAAAAGTAATGCACTAGTAGCATTCATTAAAACCAAACACTACTACTAAAAATGACCTTCCACAGGCTTTAATGGAGCCTTTGGACATTTCTTTGCTCTCACTCCCTCAACAACTGGCTTTTTATTGCCTACTTTACTTAGCTTCTTACTCATCACTTCCAAGCTAAAGGTATGCTTTTCTTTATTTATCCAAATTCCACCTTTCACTATTCGCTTGGTTGTCACTACTCGAGATTTTTCTTGAATTCTTGAAAATGGAGCCCCCTATCAAACTTCAAACCATACCATATGTTGGAACTTTAGCCTCTCATTAAAGATCACAATCAATATCAAGAAAACCAAGCAATCTTTGTAACCCCTTATTATCACACTAACTCCTTAAGATTTAGGAATCTTATGCGGAGGGCAATGTGGATCACCATCGGTATACGTTAGTCTTCGTTTTGTGCCAATCCCTAATGTTGTATCATCATCGAGAACATTAATGGAGCTTGAATTAGTGGATAACGAATTTCGGGAAATGTTTGATATGGGGGTCTTGGATTTGAACATTACATTCTGTTGTAGTAGACTATAACATGAAAATGTATGTTCCTGCCAAAAAAAGAAACCCGATATAATGATGGAAAGAGAACAACAGGTGATTCTTTATTTTATCAGTAATTAACAAAAAATGCAAACCATTGTAAAGTAAGGGAACTCACTTTTTCTAGGTACCCCCATGATGGGATTGCATTAATCTTCATCTCAAATAATTTTCTCGTTAACCGATTATCATAAGCGGCTAAAACCGCCGCTGCCGCGACAACCGAAGGTCGGTGCTCAGATACGTCAATCTCTGTATCAAAGTACTCAAAAATTCAGAAACAAGTTTCTTATAGACACATCGAAGTACAAACCATATATATGCATCTAGTTTACCTTCCATTACTGCCAAGATCAAATCAGTAGCTCGAGTTACCAGTTCTATATGCCTAAATTCCTCACAGAACTTGGCTGTGAAATAATTTAGATAAACAAAAGGAGTGGCATAACTCATTCTCCATTCCAATGTATTGAGAACCAATAACTCCATTTTTTGGATCACATTTCCTTCGAAATTGTATTCATCTACATGATATTCGGATAAACCCGGTACCTCACATTCCTCCATTTTCGCAGCAAGGGATAAACTTGCAACTGATAATAACCGAATAGCCCACAATTTTTCATCCTATGAACATCAAAAACATCCCCAAGTCACATAACAAGCAGAATGATAAAATCTAAAAATCCCATATCCAGAAACGTCTATATCAGAGATTTCAGCGAAAGGGATTCATCAAAAATCAAAACATTATTTGAATCCGCACTTACATTGATCCACCTTCTTGAAAAGAATCGATCAAAATAAATCATTGACAGATAGGCAGTACTTAAGTGAAATCCAAACAGACCTTTTGCCTGTATACCCACAAAAATCCACTAAAACCATAAAAAATCAAACAAAAAGTTAAGCATAACAATACGAAGTAACACAAAAGGGGAAAAAAATACATCAAGAATCCATTTAATGGCATCCAAACGGGCGCATTTGAACCAGCTTCTTTTTCCCTTCACTGAACATTCGGTCCCACTTGCTTTAAAACTGGTCTCCCTCTGTATTAGATTTTCAATATAATCGCAATCGGATTCTGAAACAGGATAAAGCTCAAAGTTCTCATCTTTCTGAATACACTGTTCTTGCAAACAGGATTCATTTTCATTGCACAAAAGATTAGACAATGGAGTTTCGAAATCTTCCATCTCGAAATTTTTCCGGCCTGAGCAAAAATACCGAGCACTCCCAGTATATAAAATAGTAAATTTACTATAAATAATAGTATCGAAAATAAAATGTTTGGGGTTGAACAGGGGTTGAATGGTGGAGAGATTGAGGAAATCTTGATTCCCGAAAGCAAGAATTAAGGTTGTAAGGTTGAGGAGTAATGCTCTGGTGCCGCCAAATTTAGCGCATTATAGAGTTTTTATTGTATTACGATCAATGATTTTTTCTTATTATTATTAGTTTTGTTAATTAACTCAAGAATTCATATTCATCAATTTGTAATATGATTTCACGAATTACGTAAATATTGTATCCAATTAGCAAATCTTTTCCATAAGTGTGATTGAGAGCACTTAAATGCTGATTGGAAAATGAATGTGGTTATAATTATTTTTTGATTGAAGAAAACGAAAAAAAAATCGAAATAATATAAAATAATTACATTGATTTCAAATGTCAAAATTTTGTTGCATTGACAAATCAAGCAAGAAGAAGATTATGATTCGTATGTAGTTATTTCCAAAACTAATTGTATTGTCAAACGTAAATGAATTGTCACTCATTTTGTTTTGAAAAATAATTATTGCGCCACTTTGCGTATGAATTTATATATAATTATTTTGTATAATTTTGTGAATTGTTGTTTTGATAAGATGCGATATTTTTGTAAAAAAAAATAATGATTTAATTATAAAAAAATATTTATAATTTGTTACAGTTGTGTAGTTTTTGAACTTTTGTAATTCTATATTAAAACAAAAACTTGTGTGAAATGGTTTCACGAGTCGTATTTTGTGAAACGGATCTCTTATTTGGGTGCTCTATGAAATAATATTACTTTTTATGCTAAGAGTATTACTTTTTACTGTGAATATCGATAGGATTGATCCGTTTCACAGATAAAGATTCGTGAGACCGTCTCACAAGAGACCTAGTACTCTTGTATTAAATATATCCACCAATTTTACAATATCTCAATTATATACTCTTGTGATTTAATAATAATTTCTTTGGACATTTTTTTCCTCTCTTCCTCTGGATGATGAGATCTGTTTTTCCTCTCTTCCTCTGGATGATACGTTGGCATCTCTCATGTCTGAGATAAGAATTTTAAGTTTTAAATAAATGTTGACAATTATTCTTATTTTTAATATTGATATTCTTTTTTTATTATTTTTTTTCTGTATTTAAAATTTTTTAATATCATAATAACTATTTGAAAGAATCTTTAATGCA
Source organism: Primulina huaijiensis (assembly GCF_012295235.1). NCBI lineage: Eukaryota > Viridiplantae > Streptophyta > Magnoliopsida > Lamiales > Gesneriaceae > Primulina > Primulina huaijiensis. The sequence goes on along the minus strand of NC_133310.1, from coordinate 1,708,588 downwards.
TTAAATAATATACAATGATGACATATACTAGAATAAAATTATTCATTACTAATATTTTTGTAGACATTTACTTGAACAAAATAAATTTAAATTCAAATTATTTACTTTTTTTTTATTAATTTTCAAAAAAAATATCTATTAAAATTTCGATACTATAGACTAGTTTTAATAAATATTCTGAACTATTTCCTGTAAAAATATTTCTAATAAAATTTATTTGCATTGTTTTTTATAGTATGATATACTTTTGATAATTATAAAAATAAAAAGATCTTATAATACTAAAAATGTCAACATCTTTAAATTGTTTAAATAAATTTATCCAAACATCATAACAATTTATTTTTAAAATAATATCATTCTAACTTAGAGCATCTCCAACCCAAGCATCAAACTAGCGTGAAACGCTCCATTGCCCTCTGCGCCACATTTGGCTCTGCGCCAATTTGGTGCAGAGGACTTTTCCTTTTTTTTTAATTTTTTTTTTTTTTTTTAATTATTAATATTTATATTAAATAATAGTATAATATTTTATATATTATTTTAATAATTAGATAATATTTATTTTTTATTTTAATAATTAAAAATGGTTGTCAATGAGCATATCAGATTTCGAGAATTTTTTGTTCGATATAAAAAAATAAAAGACAAAGACGCTCATTTTTGTAATATTATCGCAATTATTAAAAATTTAATATTAAAAATATCCAATATAAAATGTAATTATAATTATATCACTAAATTTAAAAATATATATTTAATAAATAATAATATAAAAATTAACTAAATAAAATAAAAAAGAATATTTCGAGAATATTTTTTTTTAGAGTAAGATTTGAAGTAGATGAGTTGGAGATGAATATTGTATTTGGTGCAAAAACTGCACTATTTTAAAGTAGAGTTGCTTTAAAATAGAATTTTGGGTTGGAGATGGCATTATGAGCTCCTAAAATAGCTTATAACACACACACACACATATGAATGAATGAATGTTACTATTAAAAAAAATAAAAGAATATCATTAATAAATAAAAACTGACCAAAATTGTTAATCTAACTAACCCTATGCTAGATTGATACACACATTAAAATTAATCAAAATTAATGATTTTATAAAACGACAAAAAGTTACTAGCTTATTACAAACATATATATTCCTACTATAATCCCAATGAAATAAGCGGTTTTTAATAATAATTTTGATAAATTGGGAAGAACAAATCATTATCTATATATACATATATATAGACCATCTCTAATATATTATAATCACACCGCCATTGGAGTGACAGAAAAGCCAAGCAGCAGCCTCTCTTCTTTTCTGAACAATATAGCAATTTAATAATTCAGTGAATACTGATGCGTGGATTTAAGTATAAATATAAATTAAATCAATATATATATATATATGTGTGTGTGTGTGTGTGTGTGTGTGTCAGATCATGACACAAGATCCAAAAACTGGATAATTTATGATACCCAATTGGTGGGAATGGAGTTATATGAGATTGCAATAATATTATAACAATTAAAATGACAAAATAAAATTTATTATTAATTGAATGGAAGAAAGTATGAAGTATACATGTCATTTATATATACATATATATTGATCCATTATTTATATAATTAATTAAATAATTTACATTATTATAAAGAAACAAGTGACATTGATTATATACAAGCAATAAGATACTTGGATTGCTTAGTTCAACTACAAATGTTGAATTGATAAAGCCAATTAGGGTTTTTCACTTTCTTTCTTTTTTGTTCGAAAATTAGAATAATAGAGTGACATATATATATAGAATAA
>NC_133310.1:1706263-1706658 GCF_012295235.1 Primulina huaijiensis | reverse complement strand
ATATTATACTGTTTGGTTCATTCGTGAATGAGATGATGAAGACATCGATATATATACTTGGGGAATTTATCACTTATCAGTGGTGATATGATTGGTGATGGGGAGGAGCGGGTTCACGTGAGCCAGAAGCTGGACCACCCCGCATGAGCTGTGAAATATCATAATTCATACCAATACGCTCCCCTTCTCTTTTTTATTCATTCATTTTCATAATAAATATCATATATTTAATCATTCATAATAATGTATATGGTGCTGCACCCACAAATTTATTTCAATTCACATTTTATAATATCTATGTGTGTGTATGCATATATATATATATATATTTAAAAAATAATCGTAAATATATTTTTGAAACAAAAAATTATAGAAGTTTTTTTTTTTTTTGGAAA